>NC_057410.1:43936890-44138380 GCF_019320065.1 Cervus canadensis
TTTACCTTTTCCCCATTTATAAAATCATGATCTGTGGTTTTCTTACTGATTGATTTTCTTAATCTTATTGATTGATTTCTACTGAATAAGAGGTATACATATTTTGAAGACAAGTTTTCTGACGGATGTATGTGAGGCAGTTATCTTGTTCCAGCCAGTGGGTTATCTCTCCACCCTCATAACAGTGTCCTTTGTGGAACAGGTGTTGTTAATTTCATAAAAACCAACTTATCATTTTTTTTGTTTCATCATTTGATTTTTGTGAACTGTTTCAGGGATATCTGAGTACCTCAAGCACTTGAAGACCTCCTATATTTTGTTTTGGAAGGTTTATTATGATCATTTTATATCTATGATCCATCTCAAATTAAATTTTTATGGGTCAAGGTTTATCCATGTTATTTATGAATATTCAACTGACCCAGCACCATTTATTGAAAAGACTATTTTTGTACAACACAACTTCAGTGACGTTCTTATCACCAAACATGAACATTGCGTCATCGTGCATGCGTCCTCAGTCATATCCAACTCTTTGTGACCCCATGAATTGCAACCCACCAGACTCCTCTCTCCATGGTACTTCCCAGGCAAAGATGCTGGACTGGGTTGCCATTTTCTTCTCCAGAGGCTCTTCCTGACCCAGGGATGGAACCCATGCCTCTTGTGTTTCCTACATTGGCAGATGTATCCTTTACCACTGAGTAAACTGGGATTTCAATGAGCACACACATGTGAATCTGAGAACTCTCTGTTGTGTTTCTTTAATTTGTATATCTATCCTTGCACCAATATTTCTGTAGATTTATGTATTGATGTCTAAGAATATAAGTAATCCAGCTTTATTCTTCTTCAAGATTTCTTTGACTCATTTTTTTGCATTTTCTTAATAAAGTTTTAGAATTAGCTTGCTAACTTTAATTTTTTAAAAAGCTGCTAGGATGATTATTGGAATTTTGTTAAATTTATAGATTAATTGGGTGTGATTTAGAAATTATATTGCTTTGGGTTTCTATTGCTGCATAACAAATTACCACAAATTTGGGGAATTAAAATGACACTCACTAATTATCTCATTTTCCATAGTTCAAAGTCTAGGTATGGTTTGTCTGGGTGCTCTACCCAGGGCCAGGGCTCACAAGGCTGCAGTCAAATTGCCAGCAGAGTCTGGGGTCGGATCTTAAACTCAGGGTCCTCTTTTAAGTATTCATTTCTTCTTCCTTCGTTTTCCATTTTGGCTGCACAGAACACTTTATTTGACTGGTTGTTGTAACAATTGAGGTAGCGTCACAGTTTGCTCTGGATGTAAAATAAATTGGAGAATCGGGGATGGAATGGGGAGTGGGAAAGGACCAACAAAGAGATAACTAAATAATCTAGGAAGAGAGTAGTGCAAAAGAGGAGAGGAATTTACAGCAAAAGGAAATATACAAGCCCTAGAGAAAGCCACCCATCAAGAATGCCCTGAATTAAACACTTTCAACAGGTAAAAGCTGGTTCAAATTTTTCAAACCTGCATTTGGTAAGTCAGACCTGGAGGGTGGAGTAGTTAAATAACCAGCATAAAGCAAAGAAGCCAGATACCTTCTAAGATGGGGGTGGGAGGGCAGAAAGCTACTCACCTGAGGGGTGGAGAAGTCGGATGGAGGGAGAACCAGATTCCTGCTGCCCTCTGTCACCTCCTGATCCTGTTCTTGGATGAGTTTAGAGGTAAGCAGGTAGGCAAAGCATTACAGTGAGGTTTTGACCAACAGTTTCATCAACATAAGCTTTCCCTTTTAGGTTAGTCCTGTCCCAAGGTGAGGTACCCCTAATCCAGTTGGCTCTTCAACCTCACAGTTTGTGAATGTGTGAAAGAGGCCCCAAACCTAAGTCAATACTCTGGATCAACTCAAATATTAATTTCACCTGGGTCTCATAGACTTGGACTGTGATTTTACTGTTGATTTCTTGGATGCTCCTGAAGCCCTAAGGCTGAAGGTGGACTAAGTTGAAGTGGTAGATGCTCATTTAAGTGTCAGCTATTTGGAAGACCCAGTAGTGAGCACAGGACTGGAAAAGGTCAGTCCTCATCCCAATTCCCAAGTTGCACTCATCTCCCATGCTACTAAGGTCATGCTTAAAATCTTGCATGCTAGGCTTCAGCATTATGCAAATCAGGAACTTCCAGATATCCAAGCTGGATTTCCTGTCACCCTGTTTGTTTAACCTATATGCGGAGCACATCATGAGAAATGCCAGGCTGGATGAGTTACAAACTGGAAGTAAGATACATGGGAGAAGCATCAACAACCTCAGATATGCAGACGATACTACTCCAATGGCAGAAAGCAAAGAGGAAATAAAGAGCCTCTTGATGAGGGTGGAGGAAGAGAGTGAAAGAGCCTGCTTAAAACTAAATATTAAAAAAACTAAGATCATGGCATCCGGCCCCATTACTTCATGACAAATAGAAGGGGAAACGGTGGAAGAAGTGACCGATTTCCTCTTCTTGCTCTCTAAAATCACTGTGGATGGAGACTGCAGCCATGAAATCAGAAGATGATTGCTTCTTGGCAAGAAATCTATGACAAATCTAGACAGTGTGTTGCAAAGCAGAAACATTACTCTTCCGACAAAGACCTGTGTAGTCAAGGCTGTGATCTTCCCAGTGGTCATGAACGGTTGGGAGAGCTGGGCTGTAAAGAAGGTAGAGTGCCAAAGAATTGATGCCTTTGAACTGTGGTGCTAGAGAAGACACCTGAGAGTCCCTTGGACAGCAAGGAGATGAAACCAGTTAGTCTTAAAGGAAATCAACCCTGAATATTCATTGGAAGGACTGATGCTGAAGCTGAAGAAACTCCAGTATTTTGGTCACCTGATGCAAATAGCCAACTCATTGAAAAAGTCCCTGATGCTAGGAAAGATTGAGGGCATAAGAAGAGGGCATCAGAGGATGAGATGGCTGGATAGCATCACTGATGCAATGGACATATCCTTGGGCAAATTTCAGGAGATGGTGAGGGACAGGGAGGCCTGGTGTGCTGCAGTCCATGGGATCACAAAGAGTCAGACATAACTGAGTGACTGAACAACAACATCTGTGTTACAGTGGTAATTACAGAAGTAGTTAAGGGCTAAGACTGACCTATACAAACATAGATTGCATGATCTGATAGAGCAGTTGGTAGCCCAAAGCTAGGTCATCAAATTGGATGATGAATAGGGGTCAAAGGCACTCAGCATGTGTAACTGGCCACAGTAAACAGAGTTCTTAATGAGCTCTAGGATCCCCTGAACTGTCCATGTAGGGTGAATCTGGGAGTTGACTGTGGCCTGAATCATTGTGGGTGATAATACTTACTTGACCCCTGCATCAAACATGGTAAATGTTATGAAGGGCCTTATCAGCTCATTGGTTATGTGATTTCTCTTTATTAATTTGAGACCTTGGACTCTTTCTACATCAGATCTGCCTCAGGCTCACTCAGAGGTCAGGAATCAGTATCTGTTCCTTCACCATATCGAAATCAAGGCAGCTTGCTTCATCAAGACCAGGAGGAATGAGTTTCTTGACTTCTTCCTTCTTTGCTGTCTAAACTCCTTTTAAATGGCTCATGTGATTAGCCAGACCCACTCAGGACAATGACCCTTTAAAAAAAATAATTAGAGACGTTGATTATATCTGTAAAATCCCTTCACCATTGCCATCAGTTCAGTTCAGTTCAGTCACTCAGTTGTGTCCAACTCTTTGTGAGCCCATGAACTGCAGCACGCCAGGCCTCCCTGTCCATCACCAACTCCCGGAGTTCACCCAAACCCATGTCCATTGAGTTGGTGATGCCATCCAACCATCTCATCCTCTGTCATCCCCTTCTCCTCCTGCCTTCAATGTTTCCCAGCATCAGGGTCTTTTCAAATGAGTTAGTTCTTCTCATCTGGTGGCCAAAGTATTGGAGTTTCAGCTTCAGCATCAGTCCTTCCAATGAACACCCAGGACTGATCTCCTTTAGGATGGACTGGTTGGATCTCCTTGCAGTCCAAGGGATTCTCAAGAGTCTTCTCCAACACCACAGTTAAAAAGCATCAATTCTTCAGCACTCAGCTTTCTTTATAGTCCAACTCACATCTATACATATTCTATAGATTAGAAGCAAGTTAAAAGTCCCACCGATTTTTTCAAGAGGAGGAAGTAATGCAGTAGTATAAATCATTCAGTTCGGTTCAGTTCAGTTCAGTCACTCAGTCGTGTCCAACTCTTTGCGACCCCATGAATCGCGGCATGCCAGGCCTCCCTGTCCATCACCAGCTCCCAGAGTTTACTCAAACTCATGCCCATTGAGTTGGTGATGCCATCCAGCCATCTCATCCTCTGTTGTCCCCTTCTCCTCCTGCCCCCAATCCCTCCCAGCATCAGGGTCTTTTCCAATGAGTCAGCTCTTCGCATCAGGTGGCCAACGTATTGGCGTTTCAGCTTCAGCATCAGTCCTTCCAATGAACACCCAGACTGATCTCCTTTAGGATGGACTGGTTGGATCTCCTTGCAGTCCAAGGGACTCTCAAGAGTCTTCTCCAACACCACAGTTCAAAAGCATCAATTTTTCGGCGCTCAGCTTTCTTCACAGTCCAACTCTCACATCCATACATGACCACTGGAAAAACCATAGCCTTAACTAGATGGATTTTTGTTGGCAAAGTAATATCTCTGCTTTTTAATATGCTATCGAGGTTGGTCATAACTTTCCTTACAAGGAATAAGCGTCTTTTTATTTCATGGCTGCACTCACCAGGGCTCTTTAAAAAATTCTGCATGGTACAAAGTAGTGAGTTCCAATGCAGGAACATGACATTCTTTCTATTCATTTTTGTTATTTTTAACTTGTCTCAACCAGATTTTGTAGTTTTAGCACATCTGTTGGAAGATTTATTACTAGGAATTAGATTTCTGGTGTTATAAATGACATTTTATTGTTATTTTCCTTTTTTCTTAAACTTTTTATTCAAGTATAACCAATTAACAAATATTGTGATAGTTTCAGTATTATTTTCTATTTTTTGTTTTTCACATATAGAAACAAAATTTACTTTTGTATATTATTATTAGTTTTGAATCTTGCTAAATTATACAGTAATTTCTCCTAGTTTATCTGGAAATATTACTAGATTTTATAAAGATACACAATCATGTCATCTGTTTCCCTTTATCCTCTCCATCTTTATCCTTTTTCAATACTTTTTGACTTGGACCGAAGCTACAATTCAGAGTTTAATAGAAGTGGTAATAATGGCATTCTTGCCTTTTCCAACCTAAGGAAAAAATGTTAAATATTTCATCATTAAATGTAATCATAGCTGTGGATTTTTTAAAATAAATATCCTTTATGAAATTTAGGAAGCTTTCCTCCATTGCACTTCATAGAATTTTTTTTTTATCATCATTGATGTTAAATATTGTCAAACGGCTTTTCTGTATTGATTGATATAGTTAAATTATTTTTATTCTTCATTCTCTTAATGTGGTTAGTCATATTAACTCCTCTAATATTAATGCAAACATGCTTTCCTGAAACAAATCACAATTCATCATGATAGCACATCATGTTTTATATATTACTTTATTTGACTTGCTAATGTTTAAGGATTTTGCCTACATGTCATGAGAGATAGTGGCCTGTAATATTTCTTTGTTACATTGTCCTTGTCATATTTTAGTATCAGATTTATTCTGACCTATAAAATACATTGGAATGTAGTCCCTCTCTTTATATGCCAAAGAAGGTTTTGCTTTGATTAATGTTATGTGTTTTTTGTATGTTTAGAAGGACTCATGAGTAATGGCTGGTATTTATACTTTTGTGAATATTAATTTATAGATTCAGTGTCTTCCATAGATATAGAACTGTTCAGAAACTGTTTTTTATTATGTCATTTTTGGTAAATTATCTTTGTTAAGGAATTTTTCCTGTCATTTATCCTGTTGTCCTTCTGTGTTAGTCTCAGTCCAGGCTTCTAGAATCTCTACCCCTACTCAACTACCAATAGAGAGTAAGTTAATTATTGACATAAACTCTTTAGAAGCTGTTAAGTAAGCTTACTATTAATGGTTGAGATATTTGAAAAATTTCTATTTCTGTCTCATAACTAATTGACCATAAACAACAATCAAGTAAATTTTGTTTATATTTTGTGTCTTTTAAATCCTTTTTTAAAAAGAGGTTTTTGTTTCTATAAATTTTGCTAGTGAAATCTCAGTAGCTAAAGTCAGAGAGCTAGTAAAAAGTTTGAAAAGACTTCAGGCTGTTCTTTGCATGCTACTCCATCCACTGCAGTTTGTCATGAATTAGTCATCTAAATATCCTCTCAATAAGTCACCAAATGTGGATATACCTTACAATAAAAATGAATTTTTTCATGTCTTCATAATGTCAAAATATCCTAATAAAATGTGAAAAATCTGAATAACCATTGAATATTGATAGCTTCCACCTAAAATACATGATATTTTGACTAGTTCATTCATTATATGGATATATATTTTTAAGTATTCTAGAGACACTTTTGTACATAGGTACTAAAGTATTAGGAAATACACCTGAATTTGGGGAAATCTGGAATTAGTTACCATATGTTGATGTTGTTTAGTCACTGAGTCTTGTCTGACTCTTTTGTGACCCCAGGCTCCTCTGTCCATGGGCAAGATTACTGGAGTAAGTTGCTGTTTCCTGCTCCAGGGGATCTTCCTCATCCAGAGATTGAATTCATGTCTTTGCATCTCTTGCATTTCAGTCAGATTATTTACCATGGAGTCACCTTAGCAAACACACTTGAATTTGGGGAAATCTGGAATTTGTTACTGTGTGTGTGGGGGTGTGTGTGTTAGTTGCTCAGTCCAACTATTTGCAGCCCCATGGACTGCAGTCCTCCAGGCTCCTCTGTCCATGGATTTCTCCGGGCAAGAATACTGGAGTGGGTTGCCATTTCCTTCTCCAGAGAATCACTACCCAGGGATCGAATCCAGGTCTTCCACATTGCAGGCAGACTTTTTACTGCCTGGGCCACCAGGGAAGCCGCTTGTTACCATATAGTTAGTGTTTATATAAATACTATTTTAATATTTTTTAAAGATTGGGAATAATTCATGGATGTGAAATGACAGTATTAGACTAAACATTTGGGAATTTTGAGTTTTAATTCTTTATTATGTCTTTTAGTTTTTACTTATTACCAATACTTATAATTGTACCAAAATTTTACTTGTTTGAAACTAATCTTAGAATACTATATCATCCTCTTGTCAACTAGAGAGATACTTATTTTTACAAAGTATAAAGAAACAAAGTTTCAATTTATACTGTTCTGTATAAAGTAAAAAACAAAAATCAGGAAAATAAAAATTGCCTGATTTTGTTCATTGGTTGATGGGTGTTTTTACTCTCTTGCTTTGTTTTAGGTAATCTTGGAAGGATATAGCAAGTTATTGGAGGGGTTAGTGACGGATCGATGGAGGGCATGCATACGCAGACAAGGACATGTATGAGTTAAATATCCTGAGCTGTGTGATAAGCGTCATCAGTGTTTCACACACCAGGTACACATACTGTGTTTGCTCTGAAGTCCGACAGAAGGCTGTCCCTTCTGTACACTTCAACGCTTTACCCCCTCTCTCTGCCTGGGTCGGTTCTGGCTGATACTCAGCTGACATGCCGACTACTCTTTCCTCTTGGTGCCAAACATTCCTTTGATGGCCTCTGTCTAGACCTCAGTCCGTCATTACCCATATCTTTAATGCTTAAATGCTTAAATGCTTAAATCTTTTATGCCATTTATTCTCTTATGCCAAGGTAAACCTGAGTTTGAGCCTAAAACCCAAGGAAATAGATCTGTAACTGTTTAGTATGGAGTTGCAAATGTATGACCAGCTTTCTCTGTCAGTATCTATTTGATGGTCTGATGAACCAGAACATTGCTTAAATATACTATAGTATTCAGATTCCACCACTTAAGTACTCATCCCCTTTTTGTCCTCATTGTTAAAATCCACGTATATTCCACAGGGTAGGCTCATAACTTACACTGCTGAACACTTGCCTTATAGAGAGAAATAAGTTTAAAAATAGTGTTAGTATTAAATGTTTGGGATGCAGAAAGCTGTCTTCCTACCAGTTCAGTTCAGTTCAGTTCAGTCACTCAGTCGTGTCTGACTCTTTGTGACCCCATTAATCGCAGCACACCAGCCCTCCCTGTCCATCACCAACTCCCAGAGTCCACTCAAACTCATGTCCATCGAGTCGGTGATGCCATCCAGTCATCTCATCCTCTGTTGTCCCGTTTTCCTCCTGCCCCCAATCCCTCCCAGCATCAGGGTCTTTTCAGATGAGTCAGCTCTTCACATCAGGTGGCCAAAGTATTAGAGTTTCAGCTTCAGCATCAGTCCTTCCAATGAACACCCAGGACTGATCTTTAGGATGGACTGGTTGGATCTCCTTGCAGTCCAAGGGACTCTCAAGAGTCTTCTCCAACAACACAGTTCAAAAGCATCAGTTTTTCAGCACTCAGCTTTCTTCACAGTCCAACTCTCACATCCATACATGACGACTGGAAAAACCATAGCCTTGACTAGATTGACCTTTGTTGGCAAAGTAATGTCTCTGCTTTTTAATATGCTATCTAGGTTGGTCATAACTTTCCTTCCAAGGAGTAAGCGTCTTCCTATAGATTTGTCATATATTTACGTATGTTGATTTTGTCAAAATATATTTATTTTGTAAGTGGGATCAACTGAAAAAGACAACTTTGATTAAAGTTGCAAATTATATTTTTAATCCTTTCATATGGGTTATTTTAAATGAAGGGAGAGTTATTTACCCTGTCTGCTATATTTGAAAGATTTTCAGTTAAACAAATACCTCTTTGTGCATAAAAGATTTTTTTCTAAACACAGTAGATATATACAGACTGAGATTAAACTATGGGAAAGAAAAAGATAAGAAGACACACAGCTTATCTTCTGGCAAACTCTTTGTATTTTCCATTAAGACCCTAATGGAATCTTTGAATTTCAGAATCTTTGCAATCTAGTATCAGCTTCATGAAACTTTAGAGTTGATAAAGACAATCTAATTTACACCCCTCATTTCCCAAGTGACAAACAATCTCCTAAATCCCGGTTCAGAGGTGATTCCACAACATCAAAATGCTATTGTCTCCCTTACATATTTATTTTTATTTATAGTTGTTTCAGAGATGGAACTAATATCTGTAAGACAATAGTGTTCAGATTAGTTAGCATATTGGGGTAATTTTTGAGTAAGTGCTTTATAAAATGCAGTGTTGACTAGCTATTAGTATCAGAGGTAGAAGTCATATGTTTTAGTGTATATTTTGTTCAAATACTAAGTAATTATTTACTTATTTTCATGTCATGTGAAGATGCTGAAATGACATGATCAGTATTAAATGCATATGTGAAGTGAAGTCGCTCAGTTGTGTCCGACTCTTCGCGACCCCATGGACTGTGCCTGCCAGGCTCCTTCGTCCATGGGATTTTCCAGGCAAGAGTATTGGAGTGGGTTGCCATTTCCTTCTCCAGGAGATCTTCCCAACCCAGGGATTGAACCCAAGTCTCCCACATTGTAGGCAGACACTTTACCATCTGAGCCACCAGGAAAGTCCCTATTAAATGCATATAAGTTAATATAAAATCTAATCAAAATTCTCCCTTGGCTAAGTGGACTTATACATAACACATATATCGTTTGGAATTTCCATTTTAAAAAGCATAAATCCAAGTATTCAAGTGAGAAGTATTAATAAACAGTCTGTCTTTAATTACAGTTCAAATTACTTGCACTTTGAAGCATGAAACTTTACTAAAAATCCTTAGTTTAAATTAGCTCAGTGTTTTTAATTTTATGCAGTGCTTTAAGTATGAGTGTCCTGCAGCTCTGTATCCTTCTATTCATTAAAGGAATATTTTGAACAAAGAACTGAGTCCTTGAAACGCATGCTGTTGCATTTTACTAAGTGAATGACTAAGTAGATCAAGAAAATAAACTTAAATTCTTCTGACTTAACACAGAATATTTTAGTGCACTACATTTTAGAAGTTATATTGAGTAAGAATAACTGGGAGGAAATATTATCATAAAGTACATAGACATAGGTGTTTAAAATTGCTAGATTTCTAGGGTACTTTCTGGCAGTCTAGTGGTTAGGACTTCACACTTCCTTCACACTGTTGGCAGGCCTGGGTTCAATATCTGGTTGGGGAACCAAAATCCTTCCCGCTGTGTGGAGCTTCCAAAACATAAAAGTAAAAATATTAGATTTATAAAATTTCTATATCTATAAAGTTTAATTGTAAGAACATTTATTTCATTAGTTAGAAAGACTCTGTCTTGAGCAATTTTCCCCTCCCCTTCCAACTTCAGAAAATGGAAAACTATCGCAAAAATAAAGTAAATGAAATTAAAGAAATATTTTTAAAAAATATCTGACCACTGTTCTTTCAGGTTAGCTATATTTTGGTCATTACTTCCTATGCTCATCTAAAATTGTGGGACCACATTTCAAGAATCACTGAGTCACTTGTTTTTATCTACTTTTTCTTCAAATCTATTCCAGTTGCCTCTTATTCTAAAGCTTTATTTGTCATCCTGAGAAATGGAATCCTTGAAAGTTTTCTCCTCTTCTGAATAACATATTATTCTGATTCATGAGTGTATTTATTATCTGATATTGTTTTGAATCATATAAAATTGCCATTTGACTAGTCAAACCATTAAAATATTGGTAGTTTTATATAATTCAAATTAATATATGACAAGAAGTTCATGTATGCTTTCAAATGTGTGATTTATTTCATTCCTCATTGTATACTACATTTTATTTTATTATATGTAATTAAATACATATCAATTTCCTAACTTATAAACTCCCAAAGAAAAGAAGAGTTACATTTTTTGTTTTTAGTGAAGAGGAGCAAAAAAAAATTTCTTGAATGAGCAAGTAGAAAAGAAGCAAATACTATTATTGCATTAACGAATCCACTTTTAATATTTCTGAACCTGAGTTCTGACTTCTTATATAGCTTCTTATTGGTTAAGAAAAAAACAGAGAAGCAATATAAAATTTCTTCAATAAGTGATATGTACCTTTTAAAACAGAAACATAGGTATTCATTCATTCAACAATATGTTGTCTGCACCTACAATATTTTGGACATCATAATATAGGCATGAGAGGAAAATAATATCAAATATTTATTGAGTTCTTGTATGCCAGGTTCCATTCTACTGGTTTACATATTTTAAGCTCACATGAAAACTATGAAATACTATTGAAATTATCAAATGGTGAAAATGAGGCACAGAGAAGTAACTTTTCAAGGATATTTAGCTTGTAAATAGTCGAGAGTGCTGCAAACAATGCAGTCTAGTTCCAAAGTCTGTTTCCTCAGCCACTGTCTAGTAGTGCTTCTCAAGACAAAATCTAAACACAAAACCCAATACATTCTGAGGTAAAAAATCACTTCTTTTTTTTTCATCATGGTATTCTGAGCACCTATACCAATACCTCTTACATCTTATGTACAGAATAGCTGTTGTTGAATAAATGAATAAATGTTCAAGAATTCCACTAGAGAACTGATATGATGAGATAAAATCTGTTATAGACACATGAAAAAAGTATTGTTGAAGGTCTCAGGATGCAGGACCTAACCTTGTCTAACAGAATTAGGACACCTTTTTTTTTTAGTAATTTGTGAGTAGTATTGAAAAGATATTGGACATAAGCCTATTTGTGGTGTAGAACACAGCATTTGCAAAAGTTTGAGTCTTTTTTTTTCATTTATTTTTATTAGTTGGAGGCTAACTACTTTACAATATTATAGTGATTTTTGCCATACATTGACATGAATCAGCCATGGATAACAATAACCCTATATGCAAGACAGAAAAAGAGACACAGATATATAGAACAGAATTTTGGACTCTATGGGAGAAGGCAAGGGTGGGATGATCTGAGAGAACAGCATCAAAACATGTATATTATCAAGTGTGAAACAGATCACCAATCCAGGTTGGATGCATGAGACAAGTGCTCAGGGCTGGTGCCCTGGGATGACCCAGAGGGATGGGATGGGGAGGGAGGTGGGAGGGGGGTTCAGGATGGGGAACACATGTAAAAGTTTGAGTCTTGAACTGAGTTAGGTTCTACTGCTGGGTGTTAGAAGACAGAAGAGACTGGAAAACTGGAAAGTTGCTCTGAGATGGGACTATAAAGGGTGATGTATCTCAGTTTGGGGAGATTGCATTTATCCTAAGGGCAAGGGGAAGGCAACCAACTTGTTTTCTTTCTTCTTTTCTCTCTTTCTATTTGAATACCTTTGAAAAGTGATTGTCAAGTAATCCACTAGTGTTTTTGTTATTGTTATTATAATTGCTCTCAACTACATCTTACTTAGATTTACTGAAATATCAGTCATTAAAATGAGACTTTTCAGATTTTAAAACAAAGTAGTAATGTATTAAACCAAGCCTCCACAAAGTCAAGGTGAATGAACAATAATTTAACTATTAGAACAAAAGTAAACACTTTCAGAGGAAGATGACAGAATTCAGTTTTTACATCTTTCCCCTGCAATGTCTAACATGTAATAAAAAGTACTCAACCTCAAAGAATCAGGGAAAAGTGATTCATTGTCAATAAAAAAAGAATTTTAAGTATTCAGTAGGAAAAAACTCTAAGATGGCTGATGTATTGAAAATGGCAGATAAGGGTTTTACATATGTTCAGTGGGCTTAACAGCAGATTGGAGACAACAGAAAAAGATGTCAACGAAATTGAACATAGGTCAACTGAAATTCTCCAGTGTGAAGATAGAAGAAAAAATAGTAAAAATAAAAAAGTAAATAAAGAGTGTCACTGAACCGTGATAAATACTACGTGGTCTGTTCAGTTCAGTTTAGTTTAGTTGCTCAGTAGTGTCCAACTCTTTGCAACCCCATCAACTGCAGCACGCCAGGCCTCCCTGTCCATCACCAACTCCCAGAGTCCATCCAAACTTATGTCCATTGAGTCAGTGATGCCAGCCAACCATCTCATCCTCTGTTGTCCCCTTTCCCTCCTGCCCTCAATCTTTCCCAGCATCAGGGTCTTTTCAGATGAGTCAGCTCTTCACATCAGGTGGCCAAAATGTTGGAGTTTCAGTTTCAACATCAGTCCTTCCAGTGAACACCCAGGACTGATCTCCTTTAGGATGGACTGGTTGGACCTCCTTGCAGTCCAAGGGACTCTCAAGAGTCTTCTCCAACACCACAGTTCAAAAGCAACAATTCTTCGGTGCTCAGCATTCTTCACAGTCTAACTCTCACATCCATACATGACTATTGGAAAAACCATAGCCTTGACTAGATGGACCTTTGTTGGCAAAATAATGTCTCTGCTTTTTAATATGCTGTCTAGGATGGTCATAACTTTCCTTACAAGGAGTAAGTGTCTTTTAATTTCATGGCTGAAATCACCATCTGCAGTGATTTTGGAGCCCCCCAAAATAAAGTCTCTCACTGTTTCTGCTGTTACCCCATCTATTTGCCATGAAGTGATGGGACCGGATGCCATGATCTTAGTTTTCTGAATGTTGAGCTTCAAGCCAACTTTTTCACTCTCCTCTTTCACTTTCATGCAAATGAAGTTCTAGAAATATAAGAGAGGGAGAATAGGGCAGATTAATTGGAGAAATTTTACACAACTGTGGAAACCGACAGGAAATTCAGCTAACTCCACACAGGATAAATACAAAGAAAAAACACTGAGAGAGATCATAATCAAACTACAAACGAGTATCAAAAACAAAGAAAGTGTCTTAAGTAGCAAGAGGGGGGAAAAGACACATTACTATCAGAGGAATAGCTATATGAATTAAGTAAACTTCTTTCTCATTAGGAAAAAAAAAACAAAGAAAATGCAATAGCATCTTTAATGAGAAATCAGAATTCTATGTGCTTTAAGAAATCAGAATTTGATGTTAGGAAAATTATTCTTTTAACAGTAAGAATAAAAAACACTTTTTTGAGATAAGCCAAAACAGAACTGAATTCATTTCAGATACCTACACTACTGGAAATGTTGAAGACTTTATAAAATGTGACTGGGCAGACTGTTTTTGCTTCCTATATATATTCTTCCTATTGCATGTCACAATACCTTACACAGGGTAATAATAAATAATCTTTTCAGAATCCATGTTTGTAGTTAAATAACAAATAAAAAGTAGTTTTGGATTAGTTATCTGCACGATCGATCCTATCATTCTCCAACTTCCACAATTTTGTTTTCCTAGTCCAGTTCTGTTTTTCCTGGCATCTTTAGGTTTTGATTTACTTATATTCTTCAAAAAAACTGCTAAAGTTAGGTCAATATTTAAACAGAAAATGAGATTTGAGATAGCCAAACAAATTCTGAACAACCAACAGTTTTCCTTGAAAGATCATGACTTCATTTTAATCATTCATTATGCCTGAAGCATCCAAGTAATTGTCTTTTGTTTAGACTTACACTCTATCATGGTATAATATATTTAACTATCTGTGCCTTTATTTTCTGAGCTAAAATATGATTTTAAAAGTATTAGTGTGCATTTTTCTGGAATATGCTTTAAACTATGATCTGCAAGAAATAATTATGAAGTGTCTTGCTACATGTGCATGTGTGTATGTGTTTGGCCTAGACAAAATTTTTTATAACACTAAACCTTCTATTATGTATTTTTATTATCTTAATTTCCAAAACTGGAATGCAAACTCCTCATGAACAGAATATAATTTGGAATCCTTTGCTACAGTGTTTTCCCCCTAGTAGCTGCTCAGCTATTGGTGAATGAAAGAATGAATGTATATGATAGATGATAGAATCTCTAGTTGGGTATACAATCCTCTAAATTCTAGTTATTCCAAAGTTTGATATTAAAGTAGTTGTATTGTTTGCCACACAATCCGATTATTTATATGTTGTTGACCTCATAGCCAATATCATAGATTTATCTATATTTCCTTTCTGTGTACTCTACTCTCCCTTTTATGCCCTGCATTCCACTGAAACTCTGTTTATCTTGGTCACAGTACTTGCCATCTTAACCCAATTGCTTTCTTTCTATCTCATAATATTTCAACTTTTAGAACCAAAACCCCACCCATTACTGAAACATTTTTCTCTACGTTTCTATAATACCAGTTTTGCCTAATTTTCCTCCTGGTTCATCAGCTTCTAGATGTGTAATTCTATTATATAGTTTTAGTAATTTATTGAGATGGTGATATCTTTCTATAATACATTGATGATATAATATCAATATCTTTCCCAATACTAATATATCCTTGAATTCCTATGGATAACTCTAAATTGATGTTTTTGAACTATGGTGTTGGAGAAGACTCTTGAGAGTCCCTTGGACTGCAAGGAGATCCAACCAGTCTGTCCTAAAGGAAATAAGTCCTGAGTGTTCATTGGAAGGACTGATGTTGGAGCTGAAACTCCAATACTTTGGCCACCTGATGCGAAGAGCTGACTCATTGGAAAAGACCCTGATGCTGGGAGGGATTGGGGGCAGGAGGAGAAGGGGACGACAGAGGATGAGATGGTTGGATGGCATCACCAACTCAGTGGACATGGGTTTGGGTGGACTCTGGGAGTTGGTGATGGACAGGGAGGCCTGGAGTGCTGCGGTTCACGGGGTCGCAAAGAGTCAGGCACGACTGAGCGACTGAACTGAACTGAACCGATGTGGTTGTAGAGGGTTATTATCTTGTGATTTTTTTTACCGAAGCGTGTGCTCAGTCGATCAGTCATGTCTGACTCTTTGCAACCCTACAGATTGTAGCCTGCCAGGCTCCTCTGTCCATGGAATTCTCCAGGTAAAAATCCTGGAGTGAGTTGCCGTTTTCTACTCCAGGGGAACTTGCTGACCCAGGGATTGAATCCCGGTCTCCTGCGTCTCCCTTGGTGGGCGGATTCTTTACCACTGAGCCACCTCAGAGTGTTGAGTTAGCTTCTGGTGCATAGCAAAGTGATTCATTTTCTTTTTCCATTATAGTTTATTACAGGATATTAAATATAATTCCCAGTGCTCTGCAATAGGGCCTTGCCTTTCCTCTATTCTATATATGATGGTTTGCATCTGTTAGTTCCAAACTCCCAATTCAGTCCTCCTCCACTTTTCATCCCCCTTGGCAACCACAGGGCTATTCTCTGTGAGCCTGTATCTGCTTCTGTTGTGATTTTTTAATGAATCCCGAAGGTGTTTTTGTATGCTACATATTCATAAGCAGATTTGCCTACAGTGAGTGAAAGAGAGAGAATTTTACTATGTTCTGAGCTCAGGAGGATGTTCACTTTGAAATGGACAGAAAAACTTTCTATTTTTCTAACCTGTGGTAGTTTGTATAGAATCAGTTGCCTCTACAATTAAGCCATTAAGGAAAGAATTCTTTAATAAATTTAATAATGTATTTTTTTATTTTTCCATCGTTATCATTCAAATTTTTTTTACTTTGGAGTCAGTATTGGTAATTTTTCAGAAAATTGCCTATATTGATAATATTTTCAAATTTATTAGTGGGTCTATGAAAGGTCTCAAATTTCATATCTCTGACTGTATCTCTATTTTATGTCTAAAATTAATATTTTCTTTTATCACGTTTGTTATAGAGTTTATGCTCTGTGTGTTACACATTCTTTCTATCCCTACTCTCCACAAACATGCAAAAACAAAAATAAGTGCAACAGAAATCACAAATTTTGGATTTACTTATGAATTGTTTCTCTTCTAATATTTTAAAAATTTTCATCTTTCTACTTTGATCCCATTTATTTTCATTCTCATATTTCTATAAACTATTTTCATCTCTTCTATATTCTTTATATGAATAATTTATCCATGTTTTCTTTTTAAAAACATGATGCCCTCTTTGAAGGATGTTATTTTACTTCTGAGTATACATTTGGCTGTATCCCCTAAGTTCTCATTTTTCTTTTTATCTAAGAAGTTTTTTAATGCAGATTTTATTTTCTATTTGAACAAATGGTTGCTTTGGGAATTTTTAAATTAAAATTTTAAATTTTTACCCTTTGAAAGGCTCTCTCCTGAGAGAGATTATTTCCTATCAATGTTTAATACTTGCCAATCAGAACTTCTTTTTCTCCCCTGACATCCTGCACCCAGCAGTTTCTCCTTCAGATTCCACAGGTCTCATATGCTTTCTTTATATGTACATGTGGTTTCCACAATCTCCATGCTTCCTAGTTTTGTAGAAAATACAGTTTGTAGATTCCTCCTTTTCCCCTCTCCATTCTCCTCGATGCTCTGTATGGTTTCTAGAAGAGCAATGAGAAGATAAATAACTAAGCCATTGCTACTATTTTTTGGAGACTGAATTTGTAAAATATTTATAGCAACTTAACAAATCTGCTACAGCAAAAAGAATCTTTTCTCTCCACCAAAGTCTCTGCTCATTGAATATATGAATATACTTTTTAATAGTGTCTCATTACTACTAAAATTAATGTTAAATTAAACTTTTTCATCAACTAATCTAACCTTAATTACTGTTCAGGCATCCTGTATCTATTCAGAGAATGTATGATTAACATTTTAAAAACTAAATCGACTTTATACCTAGGGAATTATACCAACAGTGGTAGCTAGATTATAAAGCATTTTGTCTGAATGTTTTTAATACTTAGAAAACTAAGTAAATGGCTAGAATAATCTATTTTTTTTATCATGGACTCAGTTATTTATATGACTTAGTGAAGTATTATTGTTTGACTTCTTTTCTGAGTTAGATTTGATTGATTTTTATGTATGATATGATATGATCAAGTCACCATGTATTTTAGACTCTTTTAGCTTTTAAATATAAAATGAAAGTCCATCCAGATTTCTAAATGGAGGAAAGGTATTAATATTTATTAATGTAAGTTTAAAAATATCTTTCATTAAAAGAGTATTACTGAGATCCTGATTTTCAAGTTTTAGGTTACAGGCTATAAATATTGATCTATACACAAGATCCACTCTTACCCAAGCTACACGTGAGCCTGCTACATATAAGCTAATTATTCATCATAATAGCATCGTCTCTCTTCCAGCTAACAAAATCATCTTTAAAAATTCTAGTGGTAGACTTATATTAGTGAGCACTAACCTGTCTCATAATATTAAATTGCATGCACATTTCAAACTGCCATATATGGTTACCTTTAAAAGTTGCTACCTTTTGCTTGGCTCATTTCCAACACTATATTTTGGTTTCAGTTTTTAAAATTTTATTTATGTATGTGTTTTTGGTTGCCCTTGATCTTCGTCGCTGCATGCGGGCTTTCTCTACTTGTGATGATTGGGGGCTATCCTTGGTTGCGATCCACGACTTCTCATTACGGCCTTTCTTGTTGCGGAGCACAGACTCTAGGCACGAGAGCTTCAGTAGTTGCAGCACACGGGCTCAGTAGTCGTGGCTCCCGGGACCCGAGTGCACAGATTTCAGTAGTTGTGAGAGGAGCGCTGTAGTTGCCCCAGGCACGTGGAATCTGAACAGCGCAGGGATGTTCATCTTAACAGCGCCCCCTGCATTGGCAGGCGGATTCCCATCCACTCTACCAGCAGGAAAGTCCTTGGTTATCGTTTTGAATGCCGCATATTGTCTTTTGTTTTACACTTAAGTTTGCAATTTTAATTCATACCTTTTATGGTTACTTGACTGGGGCTTCCCAGGTGGCGCTAGAGGTAAAGAATCTGCCTGCCAATGCAGGAGACTCAAGAGAAGGCTCAATCCCTGGGTCGGGAAGATCCCTGGAGTAGGAAATGGCAACCCACTCCAAAATTCTTGCCTGGAAAATCCCATGGACAGAGGAACCTGGTGGTTTATAATCCATGGGGTCGCAAAGACTCGGACTTGACTGAGCACACATGCATACACATCCATGGTTAACTTGATTAGTAGTTTGCAAAGGCTCTATGGACTCTGCTAAGAGTAAACTGGATACTTTTGTCAAAAGTATTAGTAGCATTGTGGTAATTACATTAATAATTTCTATGATACCTACATTGATACATTTTCATGTAGTTCACACCAACCACACAAACCCATTTTCGTATTAATAACGTAACTGTGATATCTACAAAGTTCAATCCTCTTCTTTCATGTCATAACTCAAGTGTTATCTTCTTGGCAACATCTTTCTTGGCCATCCTATTTAAAAATATACCTCCAATGTCCCCTATATTCTCTATCCTGAAATATTTTGCTCCATAGCACTTAAAAAAAATTTCTACTTATTTTTTGGCTTCGTTATATTTTTGGCTACTGGGTCTTCGTTGCTGTGAGGACTTTCTCTAGTTGCGATGAGCAGGGGCTGCTCTTCATTGAGCGTGTGGACTTTCCACTGTGGTGACTCCTCTTGTCGCAGAGCACAGGCTCTAGGGCACACAGGCTTCAGTAGTTGCGGCAGTGGACTCAGTAGTTGTGGTTCTGGGGCTCGGGAGCACAGGTTCAGTAGCTGTGATGAACAGGCTTCCTGCTCCATGGCACATGGGATCTTCCCAGACGAGGGATCGAACCCCCATGTCTCTTACACTGGCAGGCCGATTCTTTACAATTGAGCCAGCAGGGAAGCCCGCTCCATAGCATTTATCATCCTCTGATAATGTCTGTTTTACTTATTTATTTATCTGTTGTCTGCCTTTCCTCTTTAGAATTTACATTTTCTGATGTCAGGAATAATATGTGCCCTGTCCACGTTCCAGTCTCTGCTGCCAGAATAGTTTCTGGAATGCAGTAGGTTCTCAATAAATATTTGTTGACTAAGCCAAAAAAAGAAAAAAAAAAAACAGAATAATATGGACCTTATAGAAAAAGATACATAGAAAGGGTCAGGGGTGTTATAAAGAAAGCAAAGTTTGGCATAATCTTGAGATAGAAAATAAGAATGAAATCTCAGTAGTCTGGATTCATGTTTACAATAAAGATGTTAAGTTAGTAGTGAAATGATGATCTGAGCATGGGTTATGAAGGGGTGAGGATGTAGTAGGAGCCAGAAAACTGAGTCAGTTATTTGTGCTAGGTTGCTTCTCCATTTCCCTTCAGAGGCTGGGTCCCCTTAGGTCATCTTCATTGTGACTTGCCTCTCACTGGAAAGAATACTCTGCTTGAAAGATACAAGACAGCTCGGATCTGGTTGATTTTTTCCTATCTTTGGCATGGATGGTACTCTGGGGAATAAAAACTCTTGATATAGTTGGTTTCTCTACTATTTAAGGTGCTCCTCAGTGTTTCATGAAGCAAACTGTTCTATAACTGAGAAGGCAGGTGCATCAATACCACAGCAGCTAAAATCATAGCTCATTTTGCCACTAGTACCTGAAGCAGAATGAAGAAAGCAGCAATATGCCAGGTGGAGAGTAGTCACTTAGCTGGCTGATTACATCAAATTACTCCCAATGTAATCAGCTAGGACACATTTACCAAACTGGCATTTTAAACCTTTATAAGGAAGTTGAATTAAGTACCTCGGTATGTGGTTTTAACATTATGTATTTCGTATGTACTCATGGCAGGCACTTAATAAAAAATAGAGTAAAATCATAACTGATTTGTTGGTAATGCTAGGCTTATCTTTACATTATGACTCTGCAGTATTGTCCTAATCGTAAACTCTGTTAGGTATCAATGAATGCTTTTGATTACCTGAAAATCTGTGCTGACACAAAACAGACTGCAACTTGTAACACTTAGCACCTGAATTTCCTGTGTCATTTTCCATCTAGAGTCAATCAAGACTGGATTACAACTCATTTTTAAATGTCCCTAGTTCTTCACTGCTACATGTCTGCCAGCCTCTGAATCACACTTCAGCTGTCCTATGTCCCGCATACAGTTCTCTTGATTAAGAGGCTTTATTAGTTAGTTGTGATGAGGTTGTGATGTGGGATCCCTTGATCCCACAGAGCTCACTGTCCTGTCATTTTTGTTTCATTGTATGGAGAAAATGAAACATGGGAAAGATTGGGGCATAACATACATTATTTTTCTAACCTTTGAAACAGATGACATGATAAATGGTAATAAAAATGCATTTTAAATCCTAGTACAGTGACATTGAAATGAATATAAACAGTAAGTTCTGTGACTGTCTTCCTCTTGCACTAAAAATAATTATTGAATACCACTGCCCTTATATCATAACAAAAGATTTTTATGCTTTTTTTAAAGCTGTTTTCAAAGCTAAATTATTTTTTTCTTAGCAACTTTAAAGTTCTGAAAACTTCAAAATTACAAAGATAAAGAGATTATGAAGGCTTTTTTATCACTTCAAAATAATTCAGTCAGAGAGCCTCTAAAATTGTACTCCTGGCACAGAAAAAAAAACCTACCAAACTATTAACATTGGCAACCTTATGAAGGATTATGATTTTTTAAAATTTAACTTATTAAAACAAGAAATATAATTTTTAAAATTTTAAGTATTTAACAGCATGCTGCTGTTTAGTCAACTCATGTCTGACTCTTTGCAACCCCATTGCTGTACCCCACCAGGCTCCTATGTCCATGGGATTTCCCAGGCAAAAATATTGGAGTGGGTTGGCATTTTCTTCTTCAGGGGATCTTCCTGACCCAGGAATAGAACCAAGTCTGCTAGAAAAACTATAGTTTTGACTATATGGATATTCGTCAGCAAAGTGATGTCTCTGCTTTTTAATATGTGGTCTAGGTTTGTCATAGCTTTCCTTCCAAGGAGCAAGTATTTAATTTCATGGCTACAGTCACCATCCCCAGTGATTTTGGAGCCCAAGAAAATAACATATGTCACCACTTCCACTTTCTCCTCTTCTATTTACCATGAAGTGGTGGGACTTGATGCCATGATCTTATATTTTTGGTTGTTGAGTTTTAAGCCAGCTTTTTCACTCTCCACTTTCACCCTCATCAAGGGGCTCTTTAGTTCCTCTTCACTCTCTGCCATTAGAGTGGTGTTATCTGCATGTCTGAGGTTGTTGATATTTCTCCCTGCAATCTTGATTCCAGCTTGTGAGTCATCCCCCTGAGCATTCCACACGACGTCCTCTGCATACAAGTTAAATAGGCAGGGTAGCAACACACAGCCTTGTAGTACTCCTTTCCTAGTTTTGAACCAGTATGTTGTCCCATGTCTGGTTCTAACTGTTGCTTCTTGACCTGCATACAGGCTTCTCAGTAGACAGATTAAGTGGTCTGGTATTCCCATTTCTTTAAGAATTTTGCACAGTTTGTTATGATCCACACAGTCAAAGGCTTTAGTGTAGTCAATGAAACACAAGTAGATGTTTTTCTGGAATTTCCTTGCTTACTCCACAATCCATCAAGTGTTGGCAATTTGATCTCTGGTTCTTCTGCTTTTTCAAAATCTAGTTTATACATCTGGAAGTTTTTGGTTCAAGTACAGCTGAAGCTTAGCTTGAAGGATTTTGAGCATAACCTTGCTAGCATGTGAAATGAGCAAAACTGTAAAGTAGTTTGACCATTCTTTGGCATTGCCTTTCTTGAGAACTGGAATGAAAATTGACATTTTCTGGTCCTGTGGCCACTGCTGAGTTTTCCAAATTTGCTGGCATATTGAGTGCAGCACTTTAACAGCATCATCTTTTAGGATTTTACTTAGTTCAGCCAGAATTCCATCACCTCCACTAGCTTTGTTTGTAGTAATGCTTCCTAAGGCCCACTTGACTTCACACTGCAGGATGTCTGTCTCTAGGTGAGTGATCACACCATCGTGGTTATCCAGGTCATTAAGACCTTTTTTGTATAGTTCTGTGTATTCTTGCCACCTCTTCTTAATCTCTTCTGCTTCTTTTAGATCCTTATTATTTCTGTCTTTTCTCGTTCCAATACTTGCATGAAATATTCCCTTGGTATCTCCAATTTTCTTGAAGAGATCTCTAGTCTTTCTCATTCTATTATTTTCCCCTATTTCTTTGCATTTTTTATCTAAGCAGGCCTTCTGATCTCTCCTTACTATTCTCTGGAACTCTGCATTCACTTGAGTGTATCTTTCCCTTTCTCCCTTGCCTTTTGCTTCCCTTCTCTCCTCAGCTATTTGTAAAACCTCCTCAAACAACCACTTTACCTTCTTATATTTCTTTTTCTTAAGGATGGCTTTGGTCACTGACTCCTGTAAAATGTTACAAACCCCTGTCCATAGTTCTTCAGGCACTGTGTCTATCATATGTTTGTCTCATTCTGTCTGACTTACATCACTCAGTATGACAATCTAGGTTCATCCTTGTTGCTGCAAATGACATCATTTCATTCTTTTTTTTTTTAATCACTGAGTAATACTGCACTGTGTATATGTACCACATCTTCTTTATCCATTCATCTGTTGATAGACATTTAGGTTGCTTCCCTGTCCTGGCTATTATACATAGTGCTGTGGGGAACATTAGGGTGCAGAACTCACATTTCTGGCTCAAAATTTATGGCACTGGTTCAGAAAGAGTAAAGATGCAATAGGTATGGTTATATAAGTGAGATTATTAGGATTTGAAAACGTACCCTCATTATCCAATCCTATGAACCAGATTTAAAAAGTCCTTTTCATTTGCTTAACAACTAATCACCTTGCATGAGAGTATCCTGTAGACAATTAAATCAATTTCCTCATATCCAATGGCCCAATCATACTCATGATCTCCAGGCTCCAACTGGAGCCATATATCAGCATGTTTCATACAGACTCAGCTTCAGAACTTTGATATTTATGTGTGTAAATGTGTGGAAACAGAAGATGCTTCACAAAAGAGGGAGCAATATAATTTGAAACTGCGCTGAAGGGATCACTTCTCAGAGAGTCCTGATTCATGAACATTATTTGTTGATGGTTGCTTGAGTTCTGGCCAAAGTCTGCCTCTTGGTTGGCCCAACTGAAGACAAGTCCATGGTGATTTTATTTCACAGTTCCTGACACTATTCTGTCAATTTCATTTCTGCTGAAGTTAATTGGAGTTCATTTCTATTGCTTACGATAGAGGGCACTCACTGGCTGATGCAGATCTGTGGAACTTATCGATGTCTTTCATGGATTGGAAAAGGTACTGGTGTTAATATGAATACACCTAGTTTTAAAAAAAATTTTTTTTACTGCCTTTCATTCTGTTTCAATACAGTCATCATTTTAAAAGAATAATTGTTTATTTGGCTGCACGAGGTCTTGGTTGCGGCAGGCAGGATCTTCGATCTTCATTGTGGTGTGTGGGATGTCCAGCTGCTTCATGTGAACTCTTAACTGCAGCATGTAGGATATAGTTCCCTGATCAGAGAGCGAGCCTTGGACCGCCTGCATTGGGATCTCAGAGCCTTAGCCACTGAACCACCAGGGAAGTCCCTTCTACTTTTAATTTCAGCTTTGAACTAAATAACTGTGACTTTGAGCACCTACTTTCTTCACTTGTAAAATTAGAAGATTTGACCATCATTTGGCTTGCTTCCAAGCATAAAATTCAAGAATTCTTCTTTACACCATAACTGAATCTACATGTAGTATCTCCAAACTACTTTTATTTTTAACCTAGTGGTTTGACAGCTCCCAAATACTAATGTGTCAATAGACTTAGAATTATTGATAAAGTCTGCTCTAAATCTGGGTGTTGGGTTTTTCTTTCACTTTTCTGCTCAGTGATATAGTCACCAAAGTTCTAAAACATAAACCTACGTTCACTAGTTTATCCCCTGAAAAAGTGTTTTTTCCTGTTTATTTTTAACCATATGATTATTGCCTTTGACTGTTAATTTACAACAGTTACAACTAAACCAATTTCTTTAGTCTACAGTAGAACATAATCTCCAGGCCAAAGAGGAGACAAATACAAAGAGAATAATTTTACAAATAGAACAATTGTGGTAAGTGCCACCACGTTCAGTAGGGTGCTGTGAGATCACGCAATGAGGCACCTGGCAGATAACTGTCTCTGCGAGAAGCAGTGTGTGTTTCGGGGGAATGCTAAGATGAGATCTGGATCACTCTAAGGCTGGCAGCTGATGGGTACAGGGCTTCTCCAGCTGATATGTTAAATGCAGATCAAACGGAGGCCCACGGTAATGTGTGGTGTGCCAGTTTGCTGACATCAAAATGCTGTGTTAATCCTCACTTCCTCTTGGAGTTCTGGAACCTGAAACCTCAAAGAGCTAAGATCCAGGTTTCTTCCCCTCACCAGCCCAAAATAGGTGTTCATTTCACTTGAGAAGGAGAGGAATAGAAAGGCAAATGCATGCCTTATGCTTGCTTCAAGCATCAAGATATCTGCAAAACTCTGCCTTATATCTCTGCATCCTCCCCTGGTTAGTTCCACTTTTTTTTAAACTAAGAATATAAAAGTTCTCACCTACACAAAATAAATCCAAAATTCTCCTTAAGAAGCAGTGTCCTATAAAAATCCACTATCCACAAAGCAGAAAGTAGATTTTCTCTTAGGCCTCCTGTCCTCATTTTCTTTGCCACTTTCATTTAATTTAGGCCCTGGGCATGAGTTTATTTTCACAGAGGTATTTATAAAGAGAAGGAGGAAAAAGAGAGAAGTTTACATTTTAATTTCTCCAGTGCCTTCAAGATACTGGGGCTTTCTCTGAGGCACATGAACGTATGGATTCCCTTCATGGTGGCAGTTTTCCAAACATGATAGTTTGATTAGGTGCCGGGCTCCAGAGAGAATAGGCTGGGTTATTACTGATACTGTCATCTACATGGAAAAAATCACTCCATCACCTAAGCCTCAACTTTTCCAGTCTGTGAAATGAGAGCAGCAATAAGGTTGCTATGCATTTTTTAAATGCTTGGCATGGTACCTGGCCAATATCCACTCAATAAACATTAGTTATTAACATAGCCATCATCATTATTTTTAACAAATAGCCAATACCAGAATAACGGTGGGAGTCAAGAGAAGGGGGTGCAGAAAGACAGGCAAGGAGCATAATTATGTTACAAGAGACAGCCTCTGAAAACATTTGAACTTAATATGCTCACCTACATTATACATTTTAACTACTTTTATTGGCGCACAGAGTCGGACACGACTGACGCGACTTAGCAGCAGCAGCAGCATTGACTATACCTCTTTGGATTAACTTTTGTTTATTGCTTCTATGAAAAAGCAGCACATTACAGTGTTTAAAAGTAAGGTCTTGGTAAGATTTTCTGTTAGGTCTTTGCATTTTTGTCCTTTATTGTGCCCATCTTTGCATGAAATTTTCCCTTGGTAGGGCTTCCCAGATAGCTCAGTTGGTAAAGAATCTGCCTGCAATGCAGGAGACCCTGGTTTGATTCCTGCATCAGGAAAATCCCCTGCAGAAGGGATAAGCTACCCACTCCAGTATTCTTGGCTCAGCTCACTGAAGAGTTAGCTACCATCTGAAGTTTATTTTGACTTTCCTGGTGGCTCAGATGGTAAAGCATCTGCCTACAATGCAGGAGACCTGTGTTCGATCCCTGGGTCAGGAAGATCTCCTGGAGAAGGAAATAGTAACCCATTCCAGTACTCTTGCCTGGAAAATCCTATGGCCGGAGGAACCTGGTAGGCTACAGTCCATGGGGTCACAAAGAGTCAGACACAACTGAGCGACTTCACTTCACTTCCTTTGGTATCTCCAATTTTCTTAAAGAGGTCTCTAGTCTTTCCCATTCTATTGTTTTCCTAAATTTCTTTGCATTGTTCAGTTAAGAAAGCTTCTTTATCTTAAGAAAGCTTTCTTATCTCTATTCTTTGGAACTCAGCATTCAGTTGGCTATATCTTTCCCGTTCTCCTTTGCCTTTCATTTCTCTTCTTTTCTCAGCTATTTGTAAGGCCTCCTCAGAGAAGCACTTTGTCTTCTTGCATTTCTTTTTCTTTGGGATGGCTTTGGTCACCATCTCCTGTACAATGTTACGAACCTCCACCCATAGTTCCTCAGGCACTCTGTCTACCAGACCTGGTCCCTTGGATCTATTAGTCACCTCTGTTGTATAAACATAAGGGATTGGATTTAGGTCATACCTTAATGGCCAGTGGTTTTCCCTACTTTCTTCAATTTGAGCCTGAATTTTGCAATAAGAAGCTGATTATCGGAGCCACAGTAAGCTCCAGGTCTTGTTTTTGTTGGCTGAATAGAAATTCTCCATCTTCAATTACAAAGAATATAATCAGTCTGATTTTGGTACTGACCATCTGGTGATGTCCATATGTAGAGTCATCTCTTGCATTGTTGGCAGAGGGTGTTTGCTATGACCAGTGCATTCTCTTGACAAAACTGTTAACCTTTGCCCTGCTTCATTTTGTACTCCAAGGCTAAATGTGCCTGTTATTCCAGATATCTCTTCACTTACTACTTTTGCAAGAACGCACAGAAGAACTGCACAAAAAAGTTCTTAATGACCCAGATAACCACAATGGTGTGGTCACTCACCTAGAGCCAGACTTCCTGGAGTGTGAAGTCAAATGGGCATTAGGAAGTATTACTATGAACAAAGCCAGTGGAGGTGATGGAATTCCAGTTGAGCTATTTCAAATCCTAAAAGATGATGTTGTTAAAGTGCTGCACTTATTATACCAGCAAATTTGGAAAACTCAGCAGTGGCCACAGGACTGGAAAACGTTGGTTTTCATTCCAATCCTAAAGAAAGACAATGGCAAGAATGTTCAAACTACCACACAGTTGCACTCATTTCACATGCTAGCAATATTATGCTTAAAATCCTTCAAACTAGGCTTTATCAGTACATGAACTGAGAAGTTCCAGATGTTTGAGCTGGATTTGGAAAAGGCAGAGGAGCCAGACATTAAATTGCCAACATATGCTGGATCATAGAAAAAGGAAGGGAATTAAAAAAACAAAACATCTACTTCTGTTTCATTGACTACGTTAAAACCTTTGGCTGGGTGGATCACAACAAACTGTGGAATATTCTTAAAGAGATGGGAACCCCAGACCACCTTACCTGCCTCCTGAGAAACCTATATGCAGGTCACGAAGCAACAGTTAGAACTGGACATGGAACAAGGGACTGGTTCAAAATTGGGAAAGGAGTACATCAAGGCTGTATATTGTCACCCTGCTTATTTAACTTGAAATAATACAAAATACTGGGCTGGATGACTCACAAGCCAGAATCAAGAATGGCAGGAGAAATATCAACAACCTCAGATATGCAGATGACACCACTTTAATGGCAGAAAGGGAAGAGGAACTGAAGAGCCTCTTGATGAAGGTGAAAGAGGAGAGTGAAAAAGTTGGCTTAAAAGTCAACATTAAAAAAATGAAGGTCATGGCATCTGACCCCATCACTTCATGGCAAATAGTTGGGGGAAAAGTGGAAACAGTGTCAGATTTCATTTTCTTGGGCTCCAAAATCGATGTGGACAGTGACTGCAGCCACAAAATTAAAGACGCTTGCTCCTTGGAAGAAAAGTTATGACAAACCTAGACAGCGTATTAAAAAGCAGAGACATCACTTTGCCAGCAAATGTCCATATAGTTAAAGCTATGATTTTTCCAGGAATCATCTATAGATGTGAGAGTTGAACCATAAAGAAGGCTGAGTGCCAAAGAATTGATGCTGTTGAACAGTGGTGCTAGGGAATACTCTTGAGAGTCCTTTGGATTGCAAGGAGATCAAACCAGTCAATCCTAAAGGAAATCAGTCCTGAATATTCATTGGAAAGACTGATGTTGAAGCTGAGGCTCCAATACTTTGGCCACCTGATGGGAAGAATAATTCATTGGAAAAGACCCCAATGCTGGGAAAGATTGAAGGCAGGAGGAGAAGGGGATGACAGAGAATGAGATGGTTGGATGACATCACCGACTCAATGGACATGGGTTTGAGCAAGGTCAGGGAGAGAGTGACGGATGCCTGGCGTGCTGCAGTTCTTGGGGTCGCAGAGTCACACATGACTTAACGACTAAACCACAGCAACAAGATTTTCCAAAAAATATTTTAAATTATGGAAGTCACATCACTCTTTTGCCTTGCTCCAACTTTTCTAGCCTTCTTTCAGCTCATGTAGTCACTATGCTCTCACTTGCCAAAAGATTTCTGTGGCTAGCAACCTTCTCTTTCCTCTTTTGCTAGTAAATGCCCATTCATTCTCAGATCTCCACTCAGATTTACTTCTTTTAGGAAGCCTTCCTCAGTCACTCTAACTACCTCAAGCCCCTTCTTATGAGTTCTCATAGTGCTAGAGACTTTTCCATTGAGAAATGTTAAGGGTTGAATTGTGGCCCCTCAAATTCATATGCTGAAGTCCTAACCCCAGTACCCGGAAGTGTGACTTTATTTGAAGACAAGGTAATTACAGAAGTAAAGTTAAAATGAGGTCACGAGGGGGATCCCCCACACCCCTTCCTTTTTGGGGGCTTCCCAAGTGGCGCTAGTGGTAAAGATACCCACATGCCAGTGCAGGCGGTGTTAAGAGGCATGGGTTCAATCCCTGGGTCAGGAGATCGTCTGGAGGAGGACACAGCAGCCCACTCCAATATTCTTGCCTGGAGAAAACTATGGACAGAGGAGCCTGGCATGCTCCTGTCCATAGCAGAGTAGCAGCTTAGCATGCACAGAGGGCTTCCCAGGTGGCACTAGGGTAAAGAACCCATCTGCCATTGCAGGAGATATAAGAGGCTTGGGTTTGATCCCTGGGTCAAGAAGATTCTCTGGAGATGGGCATCGCTAGCCACTCCATTATCCTTGCCTGGAGAATCCCATGGACAGAGGAGCCTGGCAGGCTACAGCCCAAGAGGTGGCAAAGAGTGAGACATGACTGAAGCAATAAGGTCACTAGAGTGCTCTCGAATCCAACAGGATGGGAGTCTTTGTAAAAAGGGGAATTTGGACACTGAAACTGTCAGAGAGGGAAGAGGATGTGAAGAGACACAGGGAGAAGATGTCAAGGAGAGAGATTTGGAACAGATCTTTCTCTCACAGCCCTCAGAAGGAGCCAAGCCTTTTGACACCTTGATTTGAGACTTTTAGACTTCCAGCCTCCAGAACTGTGAAGCCATAAGTATCTGTTTTTAAACCGAAGTAATAATAATAATAAATGTAAGAAAATTTAAATAAAAGTCATGTCTCTGGAGTCACAATACCTGGATACAAATGTAATCTTTACCATTTTCAAATTCTGCAATGTCAGACAAATTACCTATCTGAGCCTCTGTTACTACATCCTTAAAATAGGAGTAAAAATAGTGCCTGCCTCATAGGACTGTTGTGAGGATTGCAAAGCTTTCAGAAAACAGCCCAACACAAAGTAAGCATTCAATAAGTATTAACTCAATGTAATTATAAAGTATCATAGATTTTTTATATTCTTCCCCAAGAATCAATAATATTCTCTCATTTCTTACCCTGAAAAGCCTGTTTAAGGATTTTGTTTAGTGTGGTAAGAGTTGATCTATAAAATTTTCATTTCAAGATTGAGGCTAAAATAAGCAGTATTGCCAAATCTAAAAATTTTTAAATTGATTTAAGCAACTGCATGGTATCAGTCAGAATTCAATCATAAAAATGAAGAAACCAGTCTGGTATTGCAAGCAGGAAGACATTCAATACAGTGAACTAATGGCTTAAAAATACATAGGAAGGGCTGGGGAAGCAACAACCATAGAAAACATTCCTTATTAGTCACTGTTGCATCTCCAGCCATAAGGGCATTAGGAACTTCCAGGATCCCAGGCAACTTCCAGCGATGATCTCAGGTCACCGCTAACCAGACGAACAACTTCCAGGAGGATGCAGTGGAGCTGCAAAGCATCTCTTGTTGAAGCCCAGGAGGTCTCCTGATTGGATGAAGAGCAACGGTTTCTGTTTCCCTTGGCATTTCAGACTTTGTGGCCTCTCCTGGTGGACTCTAAGCCAGAAACCTACTGACAAGAGATTCTGGGAAATGGATTTCCTAGGCTTCCAGTCACTGTGGAATAAGGACAGCAAGGAAAAGAAATTAGAGTGTAGGCTGGTTGGTTCCCCTCAAATAATACACGACACAGTCATTCCTTTGGCTATTCAGCATTCATGTAGAACCTTCTACCTATATTCAAATTTTAAAATAACATTATTAACTCTAATATATTATAATTATTTCTTATTCAAATAAATATATGCTAGCTCTCTCCCTGTAAAGGTATGGTCCCAAATTCCATCAGTTACTGCAAGGAGATCCAACCAGTCCATCCTCAAGGAGATCAGTCCTGGGTGTTCATTGGAAGGACTGATGCTGAAGCTGAAACTCCAATACTTTGGCCACCTCACGCGAAGAGTTGACTTGTTGGAAAAGACCCTGATGGTGGGAGGGATTGGGAGCAGGAGGAGAAGGGGATGACAGAGGATGAGATGGCTGGATGGCATCACCGACTTGATGGGCATGAGTCTGAGTAAACTCCAGGAGTCTGAGATGGTCAGGGAGGCATGGCATGCTGCGATTCATGGGGTCACAAAGAATCGGACACGACTGAGCGAATGAACTGAATTGAACTTTATCCAAATAAGGTGATATACTTATCCTTCTAGTTTGGTCACAATTCTTTTGGGATAAATAGCCCAAACTTTAAAAAATAAGTGATAAAATTAATCACCACCAAAATACTTGAAAGCAAAAAAAATGACATAGGTTAATATACATAAATATATTCATAGCAAATTAAGCAAGAAATTATACCATGCCTGGGCACTACAGTGATGTCTGCACCTGGATGTGAGTCAACAACTGATATTAGTTACTTCCTTTCTGTGGTAGCTGTTCTTTGTCCCTTCCTCCCTCAGCTGCTCTTTTGGCTCTTTATCTGGTGGAGTGCCCGGTAAAGAATTCTGTGGTCCCCACCTTCATTTGGCGGCTGTAATTCTCCATTCATTTCTTCCACCCTAAATGGAAGCAATGAGTTTCCCAGAGAATCCCTTCTATATCACAGGCCACTCCACTGTGTAGCAAAGACCTATTTTTCCTTAATTATCAGGACCCTTCATCTAAGACTATTCAGTAAACCTCTCCTTTGCCTGCTGGTTCATTGGCAATCTCAACTTCTAGTGTTATAGAAATTTTGTTTGGTTCCAGGGTAGAAGTATTCCTCCCTTAGGTATCAGGGAGCCTGAAGTTATTAGGACAGGAATGGAAACAATAGTACTGATTTGAATCATTCCCACTCATTCCCTTAGTTCCACACCTATATGTTCTCATTGTACTTTTAGATGATTGGGTAGCTGGTAAGGTCAGTAAATCCTAGGGTTTTATTTTATTGCATCACATTGCACAGTAAATGAGTTTCTTGGTCTGAAACAATGTTTGAGATTCCATGACAATGAATAAGACATTCAGGGGCCCAAAACTTTGGGAAAGGATTCTGGGAAAGGATTACAGAACTAAGGAATATTCATATACAGTGACAGACTATTTTGGGGGGCTCCAAAATCACTGCAGATGGTGACTGTAGCCGTAAAATTAAAAGACACTTGCTCCTTGGAAGAAAATCTATGACCAACCTAGACAGCATGTTAAAAAGCAGAGCCATTACTTTGTCAACAAAGGTCTGTGTAGTCAAAGCTATGGTTTTTCCGGTAGTCATGTATGGATGTGAGAGTTGGATTATAAAGCAAGCTGAGTACCGAAGAATTGATGCTTTTGAACTGTGGTGTTGGAGAAGACTCTTGAGAGTCCCTTGGACTCTCCTAGAGGAGATCAGTCCTGAATATTCATTGGAAGGACTGATGCTGAAGCTGAAACTCCAATACTTTGGTCACCTCATTCGAAGAGCTGACTCACTGGAAAAGACCCTGATCCTGGGAAAGATTGAAGGTGGGAGGAGAAGGGCACAACAGAGGATGAGATGGTTGGATGGCATCATCGACTCAATGGAAATGAGTTTGAGCAAGCTCCAGCAGTTGGTGATGGACAGAGAGGCCTGGCTTGCTGCAGTCCATGGAGACGCAAAGAGTCGGATGCGATTGAGCAACTGACCTGAACTAAAGGAGCTCAAGTTGCTACCCTTAATAAGATATAAAAATTCAATATGTCAGTTTGTCACTAGGTGAGTGGCAGATCCTGGGACTATACTAGGTCCATATGGACCATACTAGTGGTACCATACTAGGGACTCAGCTTTCATCTCAAGTCTTGCCAGACTGCATATTCAGCAATAGTGTTCAGATTACCAGATAGTGGCCAGATTACCCTTAGAGAAAGTATGCCCATGTGGCTTAACTTTTTACTTCCATCTGAATGATTTAGACACTGTTCTTTAATCATTGAGCAAACACTGGGGTGGCTATTGAGAGAGACTGATTAACATCTATAGGTCATGTCATCTTAGCTACTTGATTATTGAGAGTCTTGGCAGGGTATATATAGAATACAATATTCTTCACATTCAGTAATTACCTAAAAGGTTCTCTTCTGTTGATTTCCCATTTTCTTCCTCCTCTGACTTCCCTGTTAATTATGCTCCAATTATGTTTCTTCCATATTCATTGTTACTCAGTAAATTCATTGAGACCATCTATTAATTGGTATGTACACACTTATGATGGTTTGACTTATGATTTTTCAACTTCATGATGGTGCAAAAGTGATACACATCCAGTAAAAACTCTACTTCAGGTTTTGAATTTTGATCTTTTCCCAGGCTAGTGATAAGCAATCTGATACTCTCCAGCGATGCTGGTCAGTCACGTGAGGATAAACAACGGACACTTTTACAGCCATTCTGTGTCCATACACCCATTTTGTTTTTCACTTTCACTACAGTATTCAACACATTATCTGAGATACTCAACACTCTGTTATAAAATATACTTTGTGTTAGATGATTTTTTTTCCAGCTGTAGGCTTGTATAAGTGTTCTGAGCACGTTTAAGATAGGCTAGGTTAAATTATGATGTTTGATAGGCAAAGTATACTAAAAACATCTTCAACTTACAGTGTTTTCAATTTACAATGGGTTTATCAATATGTAATCCCAGGATAAGTCAAGGAAGATGTTTCCATGTATCTCACTATTTCCATTACCAGCCAAGTGAAACACTAAATGTACTGTAGCTCAAACTTCTGCCCACTAGGCGGTCTTGCCAAGTCTGCTAGGACCCCAATTGAGGGGAGTTGTTATGGTATATTGTGTCTTTCTGACTGGTTGCAGTTCTGTTCTCTTGTGTAAACCATCCTTCAAGGTTTCTTTTCTCATATGACTGGCTGTAAGAACCTTCCCATGAGGTCACAAAGCATGTGGAGGGAGTTGGGGTAATGCAGGTGGCCTATGAAATTTAGAGGGGCCTTCTTCTCCATGATAAGGGGGTGAGGTGCAAAATGAAGCAATTTGTCTGTTACTCTGGGAGGACTATGTCATCATGATGTAGGCCAATGACACTTTGGAAACTTCACCAAGAGAGCAAGGCCTGGAATAATCCTGAAGATCATTACTCAGCTTCTGGCACATTGTTTGTAATGCCAAGGCATCTGAGAAATTTGTTGGCATATCAACCAACTAGATGTTCAAAGGATGGTATCAATTAGTAAACCCCCAATGCTATGGGTTGAAGAGATGATTAAGATTTCTATAGAGAATTCCTGTGGTGATGTAGAAAATTAAAATAATCCTGGTAGGTGAAAAAAAAAAACTGCTACTAGCAATATTTTTTATGAGTTTAACTTCAAAGACAGACTACAGGGTTTTAATTTATGTGAATTACTGCTTTAGAAAGATTCAAAATATTTTCATATCTAATAAGCAGATTTATAAAATAAAGCCAGTGAATAAAAGTGATATCTAAGAATGAGATAAAAGTATTATGTAAAAAGAAAAAGTAAGCATGTAACATGGCAAGAGCTAACAAATAGGATCATAGGATAGAAGTTAGAAATTAAAATTGAATTTTAGAAAGATAATGAATATGAGTTTGGAGAAGACTTTTGAGAGTTCCTGGGAATGCAAGATCAAACCAGTCAGTGCTAAAGGAAATCAACCCTGAGTATTCATTGGAAAGACTAATGCTGAAGCTGAAACTCCAATACTTTGGCCACCTGTTTCGAAGAACTGACTCATTAGAAAAGACCCTGATGCTGGGAAAGATTGAAGGCAGGAGGAGAAGGGGATGACAGAGGATGAGATGGTTGGATGGCATCACCAACTCGATGGACATGGGTTTGAGCAAGCTCTGGGAGTTAGTGATGGACAGGGAAGCCTGGCACGGTGAGTCCATGGGGTTGCAGGGTTGGACATGGCTGAGTGACTGAACTGAATTGAACTGAACTGAACTCAATGAATATGAGGCAAAAGTGTGGATAAGGCAAGAGAAAAAAAGCAATGATTATAAAGAATACTGGGATAATCTATTTATTAATTATTCTGTCTACTATAATTATTTTTTTTTAATTAGTATCTAGAAAGGGAAAATATCCCTGGTGCTAAAAGCAAACATGGCTGGTATAGAAAAAAATAGCATTTTGCTACAATGCTGATGCAGCAAGATCATAGGTTTTATTTGAAATTTAAATATGCCCAGTGTTCATCTTTATGTAGATATTTAAAACTGAAATATGCTGATGCATTATTTCATTTTCTTAGTTGCCATTGTTCTAAAAAAATTTAAATATTTCTCTTGAATAATTCAATGTCATTCTCTCCTAGTAAAGTTAGTCACCTTCATGCTACTGTTATAAATCAGAAAGATATTGCTAGTTTTAAAAATAGACTTCTTTAGTTCAACTTTAACATGATAAATACAAAAACATATTTGCCCCCAGTTTCTTCCAATTTAATGTTATTTAATAATTATTTTGTTTATTTTAAAATTCACATTTTATACCTTTATTTTTATGGTAATGAGCAAATAACAGACTTATTAAAAATCAGAATATACTTCTAGATTATTTAATTTCACTAAGTCTAAAAGTTTCAGAATTTCACATTCTTAACACTGCAGTGCTGGAAGAAGTTGAGACAGAACCATCATTAAAAGTTTGTATTCAGTTCAGTTCAGTCACTCAGTCGTGTCCGACTCTTTTCGACCCCAAGAATCGCAGCACAATCGCAGCATGCCAGGCCTCCCTGTCCATCACCAACTCCCGGAGTTTACTCAAACTCACGTCCATCCAGTTGGTGATGCCATCCAACCATCTCATCCTCTGTCATCCCCTTCTCCTCCTGCCCCCAATCCCTCCTAGCACCAGGGTCTTTTCCAATGAGTCAGCTCTTCGCATGAGTTTGTATTAGGCATCCATATTGTAGAGTTGACACCACGTTAAATATAATGTAAAGCATAAGTGCTCATTTTCATCTGGTAGCATGTAATCTAATTTAGAAGCCACTCCATATCCCTCCTCATTTTATATAAAATGAGTAAATAAAATTTTAGAATCTCATTTCATTGTTTTATAGTTTGTTTTGTGTTTTATAGCTTACAATTCTAAGTGTTTGTCAGAGTAGAAGGTTAAATGACTAGCATTCCTTTCTTTGTTTTCATTTTCAGATTTCAGCTTTGCCATTTTTAAAATTACAATTATATTGAAATATAATTCACATAGCATAAAATTCAGTTACTTAAAGTGTATAATTCAGTAGTTTTTGGCATATTCACCACTATCTAATTTTAGAACATTTGATTATTCCCAAAAGAAACCTGGTAGCAATCATTACTCATTCCTCCTTAACCTCAGTCCCTAGAAATCACTATCTACTTTTTGTCTCCATGGATTTTTCCATTCAATATATTTCATATAAATGAAATCATGTATTTGTTGTTGCTCTGTCACTCATTCGTGTCTGACTCTTTGCAACCCTGTAGACTGCACCACGCCAGGCTTCCCTGTCCATCACCAACTCCCAGAGCTTACCCAAACTCATGTCCATTGAGTTGGTGATGCCATCCAACCATCTCATCTTCTGTTGTCCCCTTCCCCTCCCGCCTTCAATCTTTCCCAGCATCAGGGTCTTTTCTAATGAGTCAGCTCTTTGCATCAGGTGGCCAAAGCACTGGAACTTCAGCTTCGGCATCAGTCCTTCCAATGAATATTCAGGGTTGATTTCCTTTAAGATTGACTGGTTTGAAATCATGTATGTGAACTTTTAATCTAGTTTCACTCACTTACAATGATATTTTCAAGATTTATCCATGCTTTAGCATGTATTAGTACTTTATTCTTTTTAGGATGAATAGGATTATAGGATTATACTGCATTTTGTTCATCCATTCATCAGTTGATTGACATTTAGGTTGTTTCTACAGTTTGACTACCATGAATAATGCTGCTATAAGTATTTATATGCAAGCTTTTCTGTGGACTTGTGTTTTCAATTGTGCTGAGTATGTATATAGGTATATATATATATACATATATATATACCTACCTATATAGGTATGAATATAGGTAGGACTGGAAATGCTACGTCATATTGTAACTCTATGTTTAACATTTTGAGAAAATGTGATGCAGTTTTTCAAAGTGGTTGTAGCATTTTACAGTCCCATCACAGTATATGAGGGTTCCCGTTCCTCCACACTCTAGCCAATACTTGGTATTATCTGTTCTGTTTAAGCCCTCCTAGTGTCTGTGAAGTGGCACTTCACTGTAATTTTAATATGCATTTCCCTAATGAGTAGGGGTTTCCCTTGTGGCTCAGATGGTAAAGAATCTGTCTGCAGTGCAGGAGACTTGGGTTCAATCCCTGGGTCAGGAAGATCCCCTGGAGAAGGGGATGGCTATCCACTTTAGTATTCTTGCCTGGAGAATTCCATGCACAGAAGTGCCTGGAGGGCTACAGCCATAGGGATCACAAAGATCTGGACACGGCTGAGTGACTAACACGTACACATAATGAAAGAATGATGGTGTTGTGCCTCTTCATATGTATTTTTTGTCTCATTGGTTTATCTATATTAGAATACTTTTTTTCCCTTTTAAGAATTAGATCATTTGTCTTTTTATTGTTGAGTTGTAAGAGTCTTTTGTATACTCTTGATACAATTCCCTTATCAGATATATGATTTGCAACTTTGATTCCCTCCTGCAAATATTTTTTCCTACTCTTTGGGTGCTCTTTTTACTTTATTGATGCTGTTTTGTGAAGCTAAGCATTTTAGTTTTGATGAAAATGAACTTATCCATTTTTTTTCTGCTGCTGCTTATGCCACTGGTGTCATATTTAAGAAACCATTGCCTAATCCAAAATCATGAAGATTTACTCTTATGTTTTCTTCTATGAGATTTATAGTTTTAGCTATTACATTTAGGTTTCCAATCCATTTTGAGTTAGTTTTTGTATATTATGTGAGGTAGGGGTTTAATTTCATTCTTTTGCATGTAGATAACCAGTTTTCCTAGTGCTTTTCTGTTGAAAGACTGTCCTAATTGTTAATGGCTACAACTAGCATTTCTATTTGCTTGTTATTCATCTATGAAATATATATATATATATATTTAACATAACACAGTATAAATAAATAATACTGAAAGTACATGTATCAGTAAAATCAAATTTCATTCTTCTTTTTTTAAAAAAAGGCCAGGCTAAAAACTTTGTAAATGCCTTTATCTCACTTAGCGTGTACCTACTTGGATTAGTATAAATGTCATTTTCCCTCATCTATGTTAGTTGGAAACTTAGGACCATTTCTGAATCATTCTATTCACTGTCTGTCTCCCTTGTCAACAAGATTGTGGCCTAGATTTACTAAGAAAGGCTCTCATGTGAGAAAAAAAAGCATTGCTCCTGGTCAACAGTGGCATATATTTGAGCTTCAGTGGATGTGAAATTTTGCAATAACCTCTAAGAATTTTTCTGCAAATTATCTGCCTTGGAGCTTCAGGCAACTGTAAACCTACATAGTAGATCCCTATAATTTCCTGAAATAGCCTGAGTCTCAGAAAGCTAGCAGTGAATCTGAAAGTTATGGTAGCTTTTTCTTACCTTTACTCTTCCAACATAGACAATGGTTTTCGAAGCTTCCAGTTCTTTATATTAAATCTCTTCCTCTTGTATTATTTAAAGTAATTTTTGTGTTTATTTTTCAAGTATAACTGATATATTTATGTTGGAAGATATGCTACACACATATTTTTAAGTACCATGGAATCAAAATTATACTTACACATTTAAGTCTTTTTTAGGCCTTAACTATCGTTAAGAAGCTTTCTCTTGCTGCCATTTCCCTTGCCTTGATACTGCTGTAGCTCCATCTGGAATATCTACAAGAGAGCAAAAATTTTCCACTCATATGCCTTGCTGAGATCAGAGTCTTAGTCCCTGTGGCATAATGGGTTTTGCTTTCTATCCCCTGAAAAGCCATAGCCCATATAATGTTCTTTCTATTTTCACCAGATGTCTCCTCATGGATGATATATAGAACCTTCTCTGACTTATGGGAAGACTGAGTCTATATTTATGCCTTTATTAAGGAAGTTTATGACTTCCTTCTATGTTATTCCAATCCATCCTCCATTATCACGGGATGCTTTTTTTCATAAGCAACTAATATAGTCACCTCTTGCTCATAAATTTTCAGAGGTTCCCTACCACCTACACTCTTTAGTATGGCTTAAATTTCATTCTTTACTATACTATACATACCACACTTGGTTATTTGATCCCCAGAACCTACTGTCTTACTTCCTTTTCCTTCTTTCAACCTATATCTTATTCTACCACGTTTGCCCTCTGTCTTGCAATGCTTACATGGCTGGCAAGCTCCTAATCATTCTTCATGTCTTGCCTCCAAACAGCACCTTCTCTGTGAAGGTTCTTATGATTTTATTTCTTCAGAGAAACTTGGACAGAACTTTTCCTCTGCTCCCGTAGCTTCTTGCATATGTGTGTTAGCATATGCCTTATGCCTCGGTCATAAGTTCACTGTGGAAATTAATCATCCATGTAAGAGGCTCAACAGAGTACCTGCTGCTGCTGCTAAGTCACTTCAGTCGTGTCCGACTCTGTGCGACCCCATAGACGGCAGCCCACCAGGCTCCCCTGTCCCTGGGATTCTCCAGGCAAGAACACTGGAGTGGGCTGCCATTTCCTTCTCCAATACATGAAAGTGAAAAGTGAAAGTGAAGCTGCTCAGTTGTGTCCGACTCTTAGTGACCCCATGGACTGCAGCCTACCAGGCTCCTCTGTCCACGGGATTTTCTAGGCAAGAGTACTGGAGTGGGGTGCCATTGCCTTCTCCCAACAGAGTGCCTAGCACACAGTAAATGCTCATCAAAATATTTGTTATTATTTTTGTGTTTTTATTACTAAACATTATCCAAAGATATAAAATTAGCACATTGAAAATTTTGGTTCTTATTATTTTTTATTTTTCTATCTTTTATATTATAAATTCTTTTTACATAGTATTTGTGTTTCTGACCAGAGAAAATCCTGGCAATATTCTAGGCAGGGCTTGATAGTTAATAGTTACCTCTGCCAAAGACTGTCTAGTTGGTTGACAAATTTGGCAACTTGAAATTTAAAAATTTTGAAAAAGTTCTTAGGCCCCTATTTTTGTAATGTTTATTTATTTGGCAGCGCCAGGTCTTAGTTGTGACATGCGGGACCTCTGTTGCATCACTCGGGGTCTTTTATTGTGGAGGACAGGCTTCGTTGTCCTGCGATATGTGGGATCTTAGTTCCCAGACCAGGGATCCAACCCATGTTCCCTGCATTTGCAAGGTGGCCTCCTGGGAAGTTCCTTAGGCTCTTACTGAAGACAGTTTGTTATGACGATGTACATGTCGCTTTGTATTTAAATAGCATGATGGACTAGGAAGAACTGAAGTGAACCTGCTGAGCATCTCTGGTCATGGCAGAGAAGAAACATCGTTTCAATTGCTCAGCTATCTGAAAGGTGGTGGTGCCAGGCCTGCTTTCAGGAACAGCTTAATGGAGCCACACAAGCACCTTGCCTGCTCTGCTGCCATGACGACATCCTGGGAAAGGCATCATTTGACTAAAGCATAGAATTTGACACAGACATGGAGTCAGGTCTATAACCAGAGTGACATCCTTAGACATCACTCATGCACTTAAAAAAAACACTTTATAACCACAATTCTTAGCAAAATGCTTGTAACACATCAGACATTGGGTGAAAGATAAAAGGAAAAAAGGGGAAAAAAGAGAGAGAGGAAGAGGGAGAAATGGAAAGAGAAAGAAGGAAGAAAGGAAGGAAGAAGGAAAAGTAAGGAAAGGAAGGAGGAAATAAAGAAAAAGAAAGGAAAGTCAAGGTAAAGAAAAGAAAGGAGGAGACGGTTGGAGGTGACATTTCTCCCTTTTACTGAATTCACCATGCCCATCCTCACTTTCCTGTTGCCTATACTTCTGGATTGTTTGCTAAAGAGTGTTGTTTTTTTTTCCCCCCTCCACATCTTTTTACATTATGCTACCCTGCAACAGCCAGTTTCTACTGTAACTATTCTTTTATACTCAGAGCTGTTATGGCAGACATAACTAGAGCTTTCCTGGATAGACAAGAAGAAAACAGGTCCTCTTAAAATCGGAACGTCCATGTGACTTGCTTAGGTCTGTTACATGTGAGCAGCAGTAATGAGTGTCTGTTTTCTTCTTTTGGATAGAAGCATTTCCAAATGGAGAGCAAATGTTCATTGTCTCTTCCCTGCCAGAGTGAAGGCGGAAGCATCGCGTTAAGAGAGCAGTTTGTAAACTAGCATATCCTTGTGTCACCATGATATGCACAGTTTTCTGGCTAACCCAAGTTCATATATGTAACATAAATAAAGAGTAAACTTTATTGAATCTTCCTAGACATATGTATCTTTCAAAAAGTTGATCACTTGGGCTACACAAGTCATTAGCTACGCTGAGTTTCAGCCTGACCTCACAGTATTATTGGTCCATCTCTCAGTGTCTTGGCAGAAACTCTTTATCAACCTTGTTGATACTTGTGAGTGAAAAGGAAGGTTGCATGCCCCATTAAAGTAATAATATAGAAAAATCTCTGGCTTACAATGGATAGCTACCACAAGTAAAATAGCCACTATTTCTCTCTATTGATATTTTAACTTTTACCCTGATAAAAGACAAATCCTTATGACTAAGAGAATGCTTTCCTATCCAGCATCCTTCTTACAAATAAATTCTACCTTCTCAAAATAATTACCATCAATCATTTTTTTTTTTTGGGTGGGGGGGGTTCCTTGCATTCCTAATTATATTCAGTTCCAGCCTAGCTCTTGTGATCTGATATAGCCCAGTGTTCCTTTGGTCTCTGTCTCATAGTACTTAAAAGTAGCTGTCATTACTCACAGATTTTAAGAAATGTAGAAGGCTAGGTCATTCCAGTTTCCTTTTTCTCACTGCAGGAAAATGAAGGGTGTAATAGGAGCAGAACTGTTTCCTTGTTTCCCAGGGATGCGTCTATAGTTCTGTTGGGGTGGAGTTTGTAATTTCTTCAGTTCTCTCTCGCCGCAGCAAAAATTTGAAGCAACAGACGGACCAGTGTTATAGCTCAGTTTTATTGGCAAGCAAAGGAAAATACATCCTCGAGGCATGTGGGCAGGCCGACCCAAAAGACATGAAGAGAAGAGAAGCCCCTGGCTCAATTTTGGCTCCTTTTTTAAAATATGTTTTTTCTCCTCCCCGTGAACCTACCCTATGTAAATTGGGCTAGCCAGGGGTCTGTTTGTTTTACCTGAGGTCCTTGGACCTTCCTTTGTTCTATTTTTGCAGGCTTTTCCTGTCCTTGTGTTTTAGCAACCACCATTTTGGACTCCTTTTTCCTATTCTAACTACCGAACAGTTCTAAATTAAATTAAACACATCAGCCTGAGAACAATAATTACTTACCTATGGAGGAAACCCTTAAAAGCCTTTGCATTCTTCATTTACTTATTTATTGAAATAAATATTTACTCTATAATGATAAGCAGTTCAGGTAGTTTTCTAAGTACTGGTGGCCCTGCCCTCATGGAGATGACAGATAAATAATATACAAGAAACCAGAGGAATCAGAAAATGTCAGATAGTGATATGGGTTACAAATAAAATTGAACAGTTATTGGACTAGGCAGTGCCTGGGGGTGGTCACTTTAGATTGCTGCTGCTGCTAAGTCACTTCAGTCATGTCCGACTCTGTGCGACCCCACAGACGGCAGCCCACCAGGGTCCCCCGTCCCTGGGATTCTCCAGGCAAGAACAGCGGAGTGGGTTGCCATTTCCTTCTCCAATGCATGAAAGTGAAAAGTGAAAGTGAAGTTGCTCAGTCGTGTCCAACTCTTAGAGACCCCATGGACTGCAGCCTACCAGGCTCCTCTGTCCATGGGATTTTCCAGGCAAGAGTACTGGAGTGGGGTGCCATTGCCTTCTCCAACTTTAGACTGGGTGGTCAGCAAAGACTCCTTGCTTTACTTGTGGACTCATCCAGATGACTACACACCTGGAAGCAAAACAAAAATAGTAGAAGATAGAAAACTACCCTCCAAAATATTAGTGAACTGGGGAAGAAGTAGGACCAGATTGACTCCAGAGAATCTGTGTTACTATGCACGCCAGGCTCCCCTTCCAACCGTCAGGCCTGATCCAAATCCAGCCACAAATTTCCACCAGAACAAGATCAGGGTTTATGAAAGTGGTGAATCATACTACATTCTGACTCTGCATTTGGCTCTGAGTGATGCCCCAGGCCTGGAGACATGCAAAGCCAATTCACTTCAGATCTGAAAATATCATCAGTATTATATTCACTAAAGACCCTCACTTTCATCACAGAGCTTTTATTGACAGATATGAAAAGGCAAATTATTCTAATCAAAACCAAACTTTTTAAAAAGTAAATGAAACAAGTTCAAGTGCCTTGGGGATACCAAAGGTCTCTGTCGACAGTAAATGAAATAGTCCTTTAGAAAAGCTAATAGCATGTGGATTACGTGGTCAACAAGACTTAACGCACAGTGGATTTGTGTCTTTCATTTACATCTAGGAGGGCAGTTATTGAGCCTCAGTGCGTGGAAAGCTAAAAAATCTCCCTCTGAATTTCTCACTCATGCTCATACAGAGGATGACTTTCCAAAAGCTGGACAATCACTTACCTGACACCTGCAGACTGAAGGAAAGAAGGAAAAGATAACTGCTTTTTATTTAGTGTTTTTGGTGGCTGCTCATCCCAGGTGCCCTTCCATTTCCAACTGGAATATTTTACCAGCATATCAACCTTGGCCCTTCTACACACTCTTCAGTTATGTTCAGGTCATTCTGCAGCATTTACTGGGGCATAAACAGGGAGGCTCCATTTCTGTATAGTTTGTCAGTTCAGGAGAGCAGTGTGCATATTCCCATAAGACAAGTAAACACAAACTCATAAAAGATTAAAAGTGCATATTTACAGAATCAATATCGAGACTGTGTTTAAGAGATGGAGAATTCTGTGCTGTAACCATTTGCAAATTATACATGCATAATATCTTTGATAAAAGAAATAGAAAGCAAAGGACAAGAAAGAAAGTAAACAAAGGATTCTATTGTCTTGCCTCTGATTTTTTTTAAAAAGCATTTTATAAGGTAAGATCAGCAACGAAAAGAGAATGTCAATACTGGGAGGAGATGAAGGGAAGAACCAAACGCTGGAACGCAGATTGAGAGCCTCTGTGGCATACACCCTTAGGCTAGGACATGAATTAATCCATCCCCCAAGGGTTGCCTCACAAGAGCAGACTGTCTATTAACACAAGGTTGAGAGACTGTCTTATTTATTGTCTGGGTTTTTGTTGTTTCTTTTTGTAACTATATCATAATGGACTTTTTTCTCCTATGTTTTCATTTGAACCAAGGTTATAAAAGTGCTCTGAATTATATATTAGCCATTTTACATCCTCATGAAATCTCTCAATATGACACTTTTGAAAGTGAATGATTGTATGAGGTATGTTTAGAATAGTAAAGTCGTACTGGGAAATGTGAATTGCATTTTTGACATTTATCCATAAATTAATTACTCAAGTATTCATGCATGAGGAAAAATTGTTGAATTATCTTCTTATGTTAATTATTGACCAAGATCTTGTTAATATTAAGATATATATCATTCTGGCATTATTTTCTTATGTGTAGTGTGTCTCCAGAAATAAAATAAAAGCCTCTAGGGAAATTGAAATGCCACTACATTTTACAATTATCAGATAAAGTCTAAGTGATAAATATTGCTTTTAAAATACCTGGAAAACTATAATTTCTAAAAATAAATTGTAAACTAAGCATGGTTTTATTTTGCAGGGCTTTGAAGCTATGAATCAATTTATGCTTGCCTCTATTAATTTAACCTATTGTTCCCTCACTTTCCTGTTTCTAAGGAGGTGATAATAATAACCCCTCTGTATCTCCTAGGTGCTACTATGAAGATAACTGGAATAATATATGTGAGCATGCTTTGGGACATTTGAATGAGCATGCTTTTGGGACAATTTGAAAGAATATACAAATTAGAATGTGGCTAATGTTAGTTTTTGTTGAGGAGCTATAGAATGAGCATTTAATAAGATTTTTATACTTTAAAGAAAATTGCATAAATATATTCAACATATTTCAGTAAAAGAATCAGTGACGTGACACATCCCCTGATTCAGGTGACTCAGAATAAATGCTATAGATTTCCTCCTGACTTTGTTATTTCTGATCCTTCTAGGAAGTCCTCACAGGCCAACATTCACTAGCATATTTGGTGGTCTGTTGAGCCTAGATTCGGAAACACACCCATACCCTCCTACCCTGCATTACAACTACAAACAGGTAAGTCAGTGGCTATTTAAAGTTAACAAATTATATTCTTCATGTTAACTTTTAAAAGTCATTGTGTTATCTTCAATCTTAATCTTATTTTAAATCCACCATTTTATTCCTAAATAGAGAGAAATAATGATGTAAGTTATCAGAAACAACAGATAATCCATTGATCCTTTCCACAGAGTAAGCAGTTGTGTACAAGGGGACCATTATGGGGACTAAACATGTGGCTGTTACTAGGATGAATTCCTTCTTTCTATGTCTTTAGTATATTACTGAAGGGGAGTCCCATCTGTGCTCTTCAACCCCCTTGCCAGTGGCTATTCATGGTTTCAAGGTCATCAACAGTCAGAAAATGAATGCAGATTAATATAGGGAATTGAATTTAATTCTCATTACTCTGGAGAAATAGCACTGGGAATGGATGTTATGCCTGCTCATCTAATAGATCCTTCTTCTGTGTTCCCAAGGCACCTTGCCTACAGAAATATTTTCACTTGGACAAATAAATAAGTCAGACAATGGCATATATCCTTTAAAAGATCAAAAACATGGACTGTGAAGTTTAACCCCCAGAAACTAGAGTAGTTGTGGGATAGAATTAATGTAATATAAAATATTTGAATGAATGAATAAAAAAATTCATTGACAATTTTGGATCTCAATTTGGAAAAAATGTTACTCTTTTATTCTGGCATTAGATAAAAGTAGAAAAGGAGGCTTGGAAAGGAACTTTGGAGAAAGTGATGGAATTCAAATAGTCCTTTAAAACATTGATTGCTTTCTTGGGGAAGGGAAACACCTCATTAGGCTATTCAGTTACACAAATAAAGCAAGCACTCTGCCTCCTATTTTTTGTTCTTGAGGGAAACTGGTGCAATCATTTGGAGCTTTTAAATCGAAGCTCTACTTGATTATTCTTTTGTCCAAAATGTCTTTCTCTCTTTTGTTTGAATATGTCTACAGAAAGATGCCCTGCAATGCCAAAGTATTTGCTTTGTAGACATTGTGTATTCTTCTTTGGAAAGTTACTTATGAAATAAAAAGATGAGTCAGGGTCACATAAGATGATGATAGTTTCTGTGGAGTGTTAATTTTTCAATTAGTGTTACCTTCATTACACTATTCAAACATGAAACTTTATAGACTAATTCCAAGTATTGCATTATAACTTTATAAACAATTCCAGACAAAATTTTCCAAATTGAAGTTTTTAAAGCAAATAAACATATTTAAGAATTATAATATTCAGCCAAGATCTAATTTGGCATTACTGTCAATAGAATACAAATTATATGAAAACCTTGATTATAACAATGTAATAAGTAATTTTGCTGAGGGCTAAAATATTAAATTATATGAAATAAATATATAATTTTCAATTTGCTTTGCTTTATTATTCATCCAAATATCTTCCTATTTTCAACAGACTAACCAAGTATGCATCATAATATTTAAACTTGTTCATTTTTGGTATTTTGCTGACCTTTGGTAATAAAAATTACCAGAGCCTAATGGATATTTTTCAGTGTGTTTATTATGAAGTAAGTAAGTGTTATTTGCTCAGTTATGTCTGACTCTTTGTGACTCCAAGGATTTTAGCCTGCTAGACTCCTCTGTCCATGAAATTCTTTACACAAGATTACTGGAGTGCCTTACCATTCCTTTCTCCAGGGGATCTTCCCAACCCAAGGTTTGAATCCAGGTCTCTTGCATTGCAGACAGATTCTTTACTCTCTGAGCCACCAGGGAAGCCCTACTATGAAGTGACACTTGTCAAAGGAGGAGAGAAGAATATATTTCATTTAATGGCCTGTAGTCACAATTTATGTTTCAAACATTTAGTCTTACTGTATATGGACCTACTTTTGTAATATTTTCCAAGTTCCACAAATATTAGGTATAAATCTGAGGATGATTTACTCTGAAGGAAGTAGTCATTTCTATTTTTACTAATCTTGTGAAGAAGCTAATCAAAGGATCAAAGTATAATTTTCTAAAAGTTAAAAATATAACTCACAGAAACAAAATGTAGACTCAAATCAAAAACATTAGTGAGGGATTAAGCCAAATGTTAAACGGATTCAATGCAATACAAGAAAGGACAAAGTATATACTACAGTCAGAGAAAAAAAATGCTGAAATGACATTGCTGAATGAAATGCAAAACTGTTTAATAGCTTCCATGACCATAAAATGTAACCTTTTAGGTTATCTTTTCAATTAGATAGAAATCATTTGTATCTCAAATGAACAAAAATCATTAACAATTTAACAATCTTCTAAGGGTTAACTGCTTTATTGACTATGCCAAAGCCTTTGACTGTGTGGATCACAATAAACTGTGGAAAATTCTGAAAGAGATGGGCATACCAGACCACCTGACCTGCCTCTTGAGAAACCTGTATGCAGGTCAGGAAGCAACAGTTAGAACTGGACACGGACCAACAGACTGGTTCCAAATAGGAAAAGGAGTACATCAAGGCTGTATATTGTCACCCTGCTTATTTAACTTATATGCAGAGTACATCATGAGAAACGCTGGGCTGGGAAGCACAAGCTGGAATCAAGATTGCTGGGAGAAATATCAATAACCTCAGATATGCAGATGACACCACCTTTATGGCAGAAAGTGAAGAAGAACTAAAAAGCCTCTTGATGAAAGTGAAAGAGGAGAGTGAAAAAGTTGGCTTAAAGCTCAACATTCAGAAAACTAAGATCATGGCATCTGGTCCTATCACTTCATGGCACATAGATAGAGAAACAGTGGAAACAGTGGCTGACTTTATTTTTCTGGGTCCCAAAATCACTGCAGATGGTGATTGCAGCCATGAAATTAAAAGACGCTTACTCCTTGGAAGGAAACTTATGACCAACCTAGACAGCATATTAAAAAAGCAGAGACATTACTTTACGAACAAAGGTCCATCTAGTCAAGGCTATGGTTTTTCCAGTGGTCATGTATGGATGTGAGAGTTGGACTATAAAGAAAGCTGAGCACTGAAGAATTGGTGCTTTTGAACTGTGGTGTTGGAGCAGACTCTTGAGAGTCCTTTGGACTGCAAGGAGATCCAACCAGTCCATCCTAAAGGAGATCAGTCCTGGGTGTTCATTGGAAGGACTGATGTTGAAGCTGAAATGCCAGTACTTTGGCCACCTGATGTGAAGAGCTGACTCATTTGAAAAGACCCTGATGCTGGGAGGGATTGGGAGCAGGAGGAGAAGGGGACAACAGAAGATGAGATGGTTGGATGGCATTATCGACTCAATGGACACTGGTTTGGGTGGACTCCAGGAGTTGGTGATGGACAGGGTGGCCTGGCGTGCTACGGTTCATGGAGTCGCAAAGAGTTGGACACAACTGAGCGACTCAACTGAAGGGTTAACAAGGGCTTCCCTGGTGGATCAGACATTAAAGAATCTTTCTGCAATGCAGGAGACCTGGGTTCAATCCCTGGCTCAGGAAGCTCCCCTGGAGAAGGAAATGGCAACCCACTCCAGTACTCTTGCCTGGAGAATCCCATGGATAAAGGAGCCTGGTAGGCTACAGTCCATGGGGTTGCAAAGAGTCAGACATGACTGAGCGAGTTCACTTTCACTTCAAAGGTTAAGTTCTCACTGCATAGAGTGTGGAACTTTATCATTAGTAAATCATTAATCAAACAAATCTGAGTTTATATTGCACTCCAAGTTTTGGATACTTTTTTTTGGGAATGGAAAAGAAACAAAAGCTGGGAATTCAGTCTTGAGAGGGATTTCTCTAACTGGAGCTTGGGCAGTGGGCCAGGACTCTTTGAATGGAGACAGACTCAAAAACATGCCAGGTGGTAAGAGGAAGTTGGCCCCAGCCATTTAGAGACAGGTCTGATTACACACCACGTCAATCAGACTGGCTGATTGACTGACTGACTTTTGGCTTCTATCCAAAAGTCTACAAGCAATAAATGCTGGAGAGGGTGTGGAGAAAAGGGAACCCTCTTACACTGTTGGTGGGAATGCAAACTAGTACAGCCACTATGGAAAACAGTGTGGAGATTTCTTAAAAAACTGGAAATAGAACTGCCATATGACCTAGCAATACCACTCCTGGGCATACACACCGAGGAAACCAGATCTGAAAGAGACACGTGCACCCCAATGTTCATTGCAGCACTGTTTATAATAGCTAGGACATGGAAGCAACCTAGATGCCCATCAGCAGATGAATGGATAAAGGAAGCTGTGGTATATATACACCATGGAATATTACTCAGCCATTAAAAAGAATACATTTGAATCAGTTCTAATGAGATGGATGAAACTGGAGCCCATTATACAGAGTGAAGTAAGCCAGAAAGATAAAGACCAATACAGTATACTAGCACATATATATGGAATTTAGAAAGATGGTAACAATAACCCTATATGCAAAACAGAAAAAGAGACACAGATGTACAGAACAGACTTTTGGACTTTGTAGGAGAAGGCGAGGGTGGGATGTTCTGAGAGAATAGCATTGAAACAAGTATACTATCAAGGGTGAAACAGATCACCAGCCCAGGTTGGATGCGTGAGAAAAGTGCTCGTGGCTGGTGCACTGGGAAGACCCAGAGAGATCGGGTAGAGAGGGAGGTGGGAGGGGGGATCGGGAAGGGGAACACATGTAAATCCATGGCTGATTCATGTCAATGTATGGCAAAAACCACTACAATATTGTAAAGTAATTAGCCTCCAACTAATAAAAAAAAAAAAAAAAAAAGAGAGAGACAGGTCTGAAATAATACCAGGAGGTGCCTTGGGACTGGGACTCTTCAGAGATGGGCCTGGACGCGCACACTCCAAGAGCAACCTTGTTATAGTGTAATTATAATTTATTCTGTATTTTCAAATCCTTTATCTCCAGCCTTCAATAAAATCCAGCCAAGTGGTATTATAGCCTCACATTTAGCTGTGTTGTGGGAACTTACAGAGAGGGTCTCTTTTCTGTTTGCATGAGGTATCCATGTAAGTGAAAGTGAAAGTGAAGTTGCTCAGTCGTGTCCAACTCTTTGGGACCCCATGGACTGTAGCCTACCAGGTTCCACCGTCCATGGGATTCTCCAGGCAAGAGTACTGGAGTGGGTTGCCGTTTCCTTCTCCAGGAGATCTTCCCGACCCAGGGATTGAACCCGGGTCTCCAGCATTGTAGGCAGACGCTTTGCCGTCTGAGCCACCAGGGAAGGCATGAAGTAAAAGGGGAAGGGCAGTGGTTTTCCTCATGTTGACAACAGTGGCTAAAGGGGATGACTAGCAAGAGAAATCACTCACCATTGAGATTGTTGGTCATATAAGAGAGGTGCTATGTTGATCAAATGTGGCTAATACCAGCGAGTATCAGACATCTGAAATACCTGTGCAGGCATGTATCTGAGATACCTGGGCAGGTACATATCAGAAATACTTGGGCAGGTTTGTATCAGACACACTTGAATGGGGGTCCTGGAAAAAATTAGCTTCTTACTTTGGACAAATGAAGCAGGGTCCAGAACACCTGGCTTGTTGACTTGTAGTACCATGATTATAGATATGAACACTAGAGTTATATTTCCTGGTTAAAATCCTAATTCCACCTCTTAATCGTTGTGTGATACTACCTAGCTTGTTTATGCCTCAGTTTCCTCATCAGTGAAATAAGTATAAAGCATATCTACCACACAGGGTTGTTATGAGATCTAAATTAATATTTGTCTATCTGAAAATGGTTAAAATGGTGCCCATCATATTGTATGCATTTTGATAATCTCTTGGCATAAGTTCCATTTTTGCCTTCCTTCACGCCCTTTTGAATTGTAGAAGTAGGAGCCTGCAAACTGCATTTCCCTTTTTAGTTGGGTACAGAATGTTGGAAAGCAAGAGGAAGAGAGGTGCTGTCTTTCTTTGCTTCTGGAGATGCCTTCAGCAGGAGTAGTGGCAGGAGTGCCACACAGGCTCTGCAGTGGGAATGTGGCTCCCAGGTTCCCACTCGGCTGCAATACCAGGGGGGACACAGCCTCCGTCACATCCTCCAGTGTAGCCTCCAACTCTCACATCCATACATGACCCAGGTTCCCACTCGGCTGCAATACCAGTGGGGACACAGCCTCCGTCACATCCTTCAATGTAGCCTCCAACTCTCACATCCATACATGACCCAGGTTCCCACTCGGCTGCAATACCAGTGGGGACACAGCCTCCGTCACATCCTTCAATGTAGCCTCCAACTCTCACATCCATACATGACCCAGGTTCCCACTCGGCTGCAATACCAGTGGGGACACAGCCTCCGTCACATCCTTCAATGTAGCCTCCAACTCTCACATCCATACATGACCCAGGTTCCCACTCGGCTGCAATACCAGTGGGGACACAGCCTCCGTCACATCCTTCAATGTAGCCTCCAACTCTCACATCCATACATGACCCAGGTTCCCACTCGGCTGCAATACCAGTGGGGACACAGCCTCCGTCACATCCTTCAATGTAGCCTCCAACTCTCACATCCATACATGACCCAGGTTCCCACTCGGCTGCAATACCAGTGGGGACACAGCCTCCGTCAGAGTAGAGGCATGGCAAGGCTTCAGCCCAGGAATGGTACCAGCTCTGTATCAATGGATAGAGCACTAAACTCTGGTTCACCCAGCTTTTCCAATAATTTTCTAACTAATTCTGTGCATTAAATCCCTTTACACTTGAAATATCTAGAGTGGTTTTTGTGTTTCTGACTGATGGACACAGTCACTACTGTGTCTATTATTAATTATATATTATATTATTTCCATTATTAATGTCAATTATACTACTGATGTTATTGTTAATATCCTCTGAAATATTATCTATGAACCAAAATTCTAAAAATATAACCTTCTTACCCAATTTTTCCAATCTACCACTCTAGTCATTTTTTCCTACAGATTTCATCCTTGAGCCAGAAGCATATAGAGTGAATGATCAATCATTATATGAACTGGTTTATCATTTAAATACACTACTATAGGTGTATATCTGTCACTGATCGATGAACTAGTAGGTAGGGAGATTTATTTCATTTGACACCAGTCTAAGAAAGATCATATTATTTTGGAGAATGGACTTTGAACAATTAAAAAAATGTATAATCAATAACAGGAGAGTTCTTATGTCCTATATAAGGCATACGGTGTGATTAACCTTTAATACATTATCTTTCTCCAGCTCTTTATTGATTACCCATGACTTATCACAGTTTGAAGGAGAAAACATATACCATTAAGTAACTTTGTTTCACAGCTGAAGCTAATGTAGTAAGGGAAAATGACTTGGTGAGAGAAACTATGATCAATGGATTTAGCACCCAGAATTATAAATTCATAGGATTTGTGAATCCTGTGAGAGCTTAAAACTGGGGAACAATTTGGAAAATGGTCTGTAAAAGAATTGATATAAAGGAAAAGTACCTCAGCGATTAACTTGAAATGCTCAGAGATCGATCTGGCTCACGTTTTTCCTTTGTTCTAATTCTTCCTTCTTTAAGAGTTGAGTTCTGTTTTGAAACAGCCATACTCATCTTTTCTCGTTGTCTTTCTCGGTTAGTCTCTGGAGAAGACTATTGTTGAGCTGTCATCTCTTTACTCTGGTTTTCGCTGGCAAGCAAGAGACTCCTCATTACACAGTTACACAATATAGCTGGTCATGAACCATGTCAGTCGGAAAATGTCTTTACTTTGAATGAAGTTTTTCCAACAGTTTATTTCAGCAAACAGTTTGCTTGGCTATCTTGACCTCTTTATTAATAACCTAGAGTTTGTAACTATATAACGTATGACTAAAAGTAAATAAGATTGATATCCAGGTATGATCTGTAAGCCAGCATCATTATTATAGTTATACCACTTGAGACATTTGATTAGTCTATGCATGAGATTTTCTGCAAGCTGGAAAAACAAAATACAAGGAACTTCTGGGATAAAATTTGAAGAATCATTGATTAGAAGACAGTATGTATGCTGTTCTAAGTCGCTTCGGGCATGTCTGACTCTTTATGACCCCAGGGACTGTAGCCTGCCAGGTTCCTCTGTCCATAGGATTCTCCAGGCAAGAATACTAGAGTGGGTTGCCATGTCCTCCTCCAGGGGATCTTCCTGACCCAGGGACTGAGCCAGTATCTCTTACATCTCCTGCACTGGCAAGCACTGGGGAAGCCCAGAAGCCAGTATGGCAAAAGAAAAATAACACGGTCTTTGTAATCAGACCATTTGAGCTCAGTCCCTGACTCTTTCACTCTAAGGATGAATTCGTATCTTGTTTATCTGCTTCTCCCTTTTCCTCTATCCCCCTCCTTCTCACACACACACACCACACAGGCCACACCTACAGCTTATATCTTAAGTTAGGTGACTATGATCCACAGGCCAAATTCAGCCTGTCATCTGTTTTTGTAAATACAGCTTTATTAGAAAATAGTCACATTCATTTGTTTACATATTACCTAAGGCTGTTTTTTTCACATCAAAGTCAGTTTTCACAACAAAGTCATTGTGAGAGATGATAGGTTGCAAAGGCTAAAATATTTACTATCTGGTCCTTTACAGAACATATTTGCTTATCTCTGGCTTAAATAATAGTAGAAGCTCAAGAAATTCGTCTCATTTCTTTAGCTAGAAAAATAATACAACAGAACATCTAGTGCCCAGATCTTGGTTTCTAATAAAAGGATCCGGAGCTCCTTGGAGAAATGTCTGATTCTATGGGCTGAGGCAGGAAATACATAGCATGAGCCTGGAGCATCTTGTAGTGCCAGAAATTAAAGAAATGCAAAAAATAAAAACTAAACAGACAAAAAGCAGGAGTGTGTCAACAGGACACAGGAGACATGAGACAATTCCCAAAGCTAACAATTTGAGGAAATAAATAAATAAATAGATTTTATCCAACTATAGCTCAAAGTCTAAAATAAATTTCCATGAATCCATACTTATATCAATAAGTGGTTCAATAAATAAATAATGGGGGTGATAGAAAAATCTACAGTACAGAAAACTTCCAAATACTTTATGTAGATACTCTGCTCTTGAGAAGCGAAACATAACTGTCCACTTCTCAAAGTGGGCTGTACATGGTGACTTCCTTCAAAGAGTTACAGTAGAGAAAAGGGAAAGAAAAAAGAGTAACATTACAGTGGAGAAGCTTGAAGAACACTCTTTCAGCCAGATGATCGAGGTCAACATCATCAATAATAAGTCAGATTGATGTGAATGTACTCTTGATATGATATAATGAGAATGATACTTTGCCTTTCTGGTCTTTCTCCACAAAATATATAACCCAGGTCTAATCATAAGAAAAACATCAGACAAATCCCCATAGAGGGATATTTTGCAAAGTATCTGACTAATATGCCTCAAAACTGTCAAGGTAATCAAAAACAAGGAAAATCTGAGAAAGTGTCACAGCCCAGAGTAGGCTAAGAAGATATAACTACTAAATGCATTGTGTTTTTCTGGATGGAATTCTGGAACAGAAAAAGAATATTAGGTAAAAACTAAGGAAATCTCTCACTATAGACTTTAGTTAATGATAATGTTCTGATTTTATTCCCACATTCATTGTAACAAGTATTTAATACTAATATAAGCTATTAACAATAGTGGAAACTAGGTTTGGGGTATACATGAACTCTGCTCTATTTTGTAATTTTTCTGTAAATCTAAAACTATTGTAAAACAAAATGTTTTAATATTTGGCAGAATGCTTGAAAAGTTATTATATTTTTATGACCATAAATTATACATTTTGATACAGAAATTATTTCACCTTATAGACCCAACAAAGCAGACTAAAATGAAGACAGAGTTCCAAATATGTTTATTCTTTCACAGTCATATACCATACTAACATGTTTTATATGAAAAATGTGTACCTTTTGAATATATAACTAATGATCTCCAATCCTAAAGATGCTAGAGAAATAAGAAACTCTTTTTCAAGTAGAAAAGACAAAAATAACAGGAAATAGCAGTCATATGCTGAAATATAATAAAGTCATTGAGAGGCTCTATATAGTAGCAGTATAAAAAGGAGAGAAGGACACAGCTAAAGGGTAAGATCTACCGGGGACACATGTAATCCAAGTATTGTATTTTGGAAATTATCCAAAAGCAGTAAGAGAGTTAGCATAACATCTGGGAAATCAAGGTGCCTGCTACAATAGAATGACAATTCATTTGTATATTTGGAGGGAAAATCAGCATAATAAGAAAGAAAACAAGTTTTTCCACATTTAAAGGAAAAAAATAGTCTACATCATGAACGTATTTCCCAAATAAGTATCTCTCAGGTAGAAAATAGGCAGCTTATAATGTGCTGCTTGAAATGCAGGGCAATTCTATGTCAAGAATATGTCTAAAATTGACACACAATTCATTGAAGAGATTGCTAAAGTTTCAATACTTTAAAAAAACTTAAGCAAAGAAATCCAAAGCTGTCATCTGAAGCATTTGAAATCTGTGACAACACGCTTAGTTATAAAATGATGGTTCGAAGCCAAGTGAAGCAATACCGGCAATCTTACTGAAAGAGTAACTGATACTTCACAAGGGCTATGTCACATCGAGTTGGAATAAGGTATCACGGATATCCTGGGCCTCTGATGCTAGAAGCAAAGTGATAGACCTTGAGTCAATCCTCAGGAAATATCTTTTTCAATCTTGTTGTTCAGTTGCTCAGTCATGTCTGACTCTTTGCAACCCTGTGGACTGCAGCACACAAGGGTTTCCTGTCCTTCTCCATCTCCCGGAGCTTGCTCAAACTCATGTCCTCTGAGTCGGTGATGCCATCCAACCATCTCATCCTCTGTCGTCCCCTTCTCCTCCTGCCTTCAATCTTTCCTAGCACCAGGGTCTTTTCTAATGAGTTGGCTCTTCACATCAGGTGGCCAAAGTACTGGAGCTTCAGCTTCAACATCAGTGCTTCCAATGAATATTCAGGACTGATTTCTTTTAGGATTGACTGGTTTGATCTCCTTGCAATCCAAGTGACTCTCAAGAGCCTGCTTCAACACTACAGTTCGAAAGCATTAATTCTTTGGTGCTCAGCCTTCTTTAAGGTCCAACTCTTTTCAATCTACCTGAAGATAAGCAATCTAATCATGTAGAAGACCTATGATAGTCCTTTCAAAAGACATATTATTAGGAATGTAGTTAACCACAATGAGTGGTTTCAAGAGTTTCCTCTGACATAACAGAAAAAAAAAAATTAGACCCACCCTGCCATTGTGTACAAAATAGATTTTTTAAATGAATAGTCCTCAAGCAACTCAAGTGACTTAACTGTATCTATTTTGTGATGCTATATCAGAGAATATCTGTTAAATAGAAAATATTTATTTGTTTATTGGTACTCTATGCTAATAGTTAAGTGTAGAAAATCTATACAACGTGCTGTTATGAGCTTAATTCTCAAAGTAATTTTCAAAATCTGATTTTACTGATAAACTCCAAATTGAATATATAAATTCTACATATGCCTGTTTTGTCCACATGTGGCTTGATGGCCACAGTTTGAACATTTTTTTTTTAAAGCAACTAATATTTCTTTCAATGAAGAGTAAAACATTTAAGGTGAAACAGACAGACTGATTCCTTTGATTGCTTGCTAGTTATATTGTTTAACTTCTTGGCTTAAAGGAATTAATTTTGCTTATTCCATTATTGCCTTAAATAGATCATTTATTAACATTCATTTATTTAACAAATGTTAATTGATGGCAAAACTTTCATCAGCTATTGTGCTAAAACTCAGAGGATGCCACTGTAATCAAAATCAGAGTCTCTGTCCTCGTGGAGTTTATAGCCTAAAAAACGAGACAGATTGCTCTTATTATAATTCCTAGGAAGGACAAGTGTGTGTTGCTATGTGATTTAGTCAGATTTGGAGAAAGTTTCTCTGAGAGTCATACTTGGGCTCAGATATAGTGATTAAAAAGTTCATTGGACCAAGAGAAGAAGGAAAAGTTCCCAGGGAGAGAGTAGAATGTGTGCTACTAACTTACTGTGGAAGATAGTTTGGACCATGGATAAGCTTTGAAGATCATGGTAAAAATATTTGCCTTTAGAGGACAGGGAAAGTGTTTAAGAGTTTTACCCAAAGTTACATGATTATTTTTGCATCTAAAAAATGTCATGCAGTCTATGTGTGGATAAATGGTGAGAGAGGCTGGGCTGGAAGCAGGTAGATTGCTCAAAGGGTTATTATAGTACTTAGAAGTCAGTTTTTGAGAAGAGGAGGCATGATGTTTTTACTGGAACTGCTAAAAATGGGTAGATTTGAGAGCCATTTAGGAAATAATATACACTGGACTTGTTGATGGGTTGAATATAGTGGCGGGAGATAAAAGAGACTTCTGGTTAGTACAGCCTCATGGGTATTGAAGACAGCCTATAAAAGAAGATTATTAAAATTTGGGGAAATGTGATGTGTAATTGATGATTCAATTTTAGGATGTTCATTTTAAGATACCACTGAAACATACAAGAAGGGATGACCCAAGGAGCACTTCCAGAATGACAGAGTGAAGATCTCCAAAAATCTGCTCCTTGAGAACATTAGCAATTATTCTCGAAGTCAACTTTTTAAAGACTCCTGAAATTAACTAAAGGCTTGCAACAATTACAGAAGCTATTATGCAATAAAAATGACTGGATCTCAATAAGAAGAATAAGCATTGTGGCATTTTACCTTGTCTGACTCCCATTACCCCCTCTTCAGCTCTGTTGTAGAACTGAAAACTTGCAGACTCACAACTAGACAGCTGTAACAACCAGAAGTCTAGCAACCACTGGAGGTACAGATTTTCCTAATTCTGGATTTTGATAGAAAATTTAGGAAAATCTGGCTTGGATTTTCCTAGTCTCATCTCCAGAGAAATGTTATTATTTGACCTTTCTAGCAGCTGCTAGGCAAAGTTTCTTTCTTAGAACTTGCCTTTATTTGACTTAACCCAGAACTCTCTCTGTGTGACTGTTATCTCCAGGATATTTGTAGAAAATATTTAATAGTAATTGTTTGATATTATAGCTAGCTGAGGCAGTGATACCATCTGTAGCTAACAAGAGGTTGACCAGAAGTCTCATAAAAGAAAAGGGTATGAGATATTTACTAAGGGATTTGAAAGAGTCCCAAAATTCCTGAAAATCTAGAAGGTGATATTCATATGCAGGACTGTGCATATCCCCAGGAATGAACTTGGAATGCCCTAATGGTTCACCTTCGACTGATACTGATGCTCTGCCTAGGAACGAGGTAAAGACTAAGCCATCCCTGGTAGCTCAGTGGTAAAGAGTCTGCCTGCCAATGCAGGAGACATGGGTTCAATCCCTGGTCTGTGAAGATCCCACATGCTGTGAAGCAACTAAGCCTGTGCTCCACAACTATTGAGCCTGTGCTCCAGAGCCCAGGAACCACAACTACTGCGCCCACGCACCACAGCTGTGAAACCCCAGTGCCCTAGAGCTTGGGCTCAGCAGCAAGAGAAGCCACTGCAATGAGAAGCCATACCTTGCAATGAAGAGTAGCCCCCGTTTGCTGAAACTAGAAAAAAGCCCACAAGCAGCAATATATATATATATGTAATTTACATATTAAAATATATTTTATTTTTAAAAATATAGGAACAGTGCTTGTCAGTAAAAAGGAATTAAGTACTTATGCTATAACATGGATGAACCTTGAAACATCATGTTAAGTGAATAAAACCAAACATAAAAATGCATATATTGTGTGATTCCACTTATATTACATGTCCAGGTTAGGATATCTAGAGAGGTAAAAGTTTAGTGGTTGCTAGGGGCTAGGAAGGTGGGAATGCGGAGTGGTGATGAACAAATTCTAAAGTTATATAGTGAAAGTGAAAGTGCTAGTCACCCAGTCGTGTCTGACTCTTTGTGACCCCATGGACTGTAGCCCACCAGGCTCTTCTGTCCATACAATTCTCCAGGCAAGAATACTGGAGTGGGTTGCCATGCTCTCCTCCAGGGGATCTTCCCGACCCAGGGATTGAACCCAGGTCTCTCACATTGCAGGTAGATTCTTCATCATCTGAGCCACCAGGGAAGCCCAAAGTTATATAGTAGTGATGGATGTACAACTTCATGAGTGTGTGTAATTGAATACTTTAAATGGGTAAATTTTAAGGCATATGAATTATATCTCAATAAAGCTATTAAAAAAATTTCACACTGAGGAAATAAAAAAATACAAAAAAAAAAAGAGGATGAAATGATAACTTGAATGTTTGACATTTATAGGACAGATAAGTTTGGGTGCAAGTTTAAAAGTTTTCTGTTAACTATTTTTGATATGTTGATACATAAAATTTCATAATTGTCTTAGTTCATTCAGACTGGTAATAGAATATCAGAGACTGGGTGACTTATATGGAGAAATATATTTCTCACAGTCCTGGGGCCTGGGAAGTCCAAGATCAAGGTGCTAGCAGATTCTCTCTGTGCTGAGGGCCCTCTGCGTTGTTCTCAGATTGCCTTGTTCTCTCTGTGTCCTCACGTGGTGGAGGGAAAGAGGGAGCTTTCTAGGATTTCCTTTATAATGGCGCTGATCTCATTCATGAGGGCTCCATCCTCATGACCTAATCACTTCCCAAAGGCCCCACATCCAAATGCCATCATGTTGGGGGTTAAGATTTAAACATATGAATTCATTCAGTGCATTCATAGCAATAATAAAGTTACAGAGTACAACGTTTAAAAGAATATAAAAAATAAGGTAGGAGAGATATGAATAAGGGATTCTGTGAGGAAACAGTTTCAGAGAACATCTTGGAGATATTACATCTATGTCCCTGCTTTATACTGGTTTAAAGCTATCACGTAGAGAACATACATATGACAAAAGTTACTTTGAATCCAGACAAGAAATCTTATTAAGATAGAAGGAGCCAGCTAAGAAAATTAAAGCATCTGGTCCTTTGCTGTTTTCCAAGCTAAACTTTTCAAAGCAATTTGGGTGACAGAACAAAGCATAAAGACAGAGCAAAAACTAAAGGAAGTCATTCACAGTAGTTGAAATAGCTGAATGTAAAATGCAAATAATTTTTAAGGCATTGGTTCTGCACTTTGAGAATACTTGAAGGTTTTTCAGAAGCAGCTAGAAGATGGACACTTTAAATGAGTAAAGAGATGAAAATGTAAAAGAAACAAGATTTTCCTCCATGCATGTCGTGCATTCAAACCACTAGGCAATTCTTAGGACCAGTTATATACATCTTTGTTGGTGGTGGTGTTTGTTGAGTCGCTAAGTCATGTCCAACTCTTGTGACTCCATGAACTGTAGCTCAGGCTCCTCTCTCCATGGGATTTCCCAGGCAAGAATATTGGAGTGACTGTCATTTCCTCTCCAGAGGATCTTCCCAACCCAGGGATTGAATTCAGGTCTCCTGCATTGCAGGCGGATTCTTTACCAACCAGGGAAGCCCAGGTATATCTGTAACAAAGCTAAGAAAAACACTTTTGAGAGTGTTAGTTTTCCACAAGTAATCCACTGTAGCATCAAATAAATCAATCTCTTTGCTGATTTACATTGTCTTCTATAATTAGTGTCTCTATCTGCTTTGTCCACATTAGAGTCTTATTCAAAAACGTGTTCATATCAATTCAGATCCTCTTGGCCAGGCAACCTGCTGGCATTTAAATAATTGCCAACCTTGAATATTAATACCAGAACTATCAACATGAAACAGACTGGGATGGCAATAGATAAATTAGTTTTTGAATAGTGGTGAAAAGTTGATATGGTCCATAGCCAGTCTTTAAATGTCATTTTTGGAGGCGGAGGGTAATGCAGAATGAGAAAAGGTAAGCTTTGAAATTAGGGTCATGAGAGAGGGTGGTTATATTCCTTAGCTTCTCAGGGTATTGATTTTATTATCTGTAAATAAAGAATAATAATATCTTCTTCCTAGAGATTCAGCAAAGATTAAATGAAAAATAGTTAATATTTGTGTGTCCCTGCCACATAATGGGCCCTCAGTCACTATCACTATCATTATATCTGTTATTTTGGAACCTTACTTTTTAACATAACTAAAAAATATCAGTTAAAAAAGCAACACTTTGTGATGTTATAAGATGTCCAGATGTTTATAAAAAATCATGATCAGCTTTGGCTAACAGTTTCATATCCTAAAAACTTGGCTCCTACCTGCATGAGAAAAAGTGAGGAAAAAATAATATCTCTACTCAAATATGCCAGAGGTACAGTGTCCACAAAACAGTGTTTTCCTCATTTCCCACTTCAAAACAAAAAAGAAATAGTCACCTCAAATGAGATCATATAACAACTGGTAGAATGAGAAAAATGTCAAACTCTTTTGGACCTTCTCTTCTTCATAGATGAAAAGTAGAACACAGAAAAATGGTTATTTTTCAAGTGACTCCCCTTGCCACTCAAATACAAACAGTGCCTGTATCGGAATGCTCACAAGTGTTTCATACTTATGCAGGATGTTTTCCAGTCTTGCCAGCCTACAAAAGAAAGTTAGCTACAGCTTTGCTTTGATGACATATATTATGGCAAATTTTCACTAATATAATTTTCATTCTTTCTTTCCAGCTCAAAGGTGCCAGAGATCAGTGTACCTCCTTCACCTATCAGTATCCTAAGAGTATCATCCCTGGTGTGCTGCCATACTGACTTAATGCTTGCTGAATGAATGAATGAAATATTCAGACTAGGTATGCAAGGGACACATCTGCTACCGTGTTTCAGGAGGAAAAGATACAGGTTGTTCTTATACACATGCAGAGGCAGGACTCCTCAGGCAAAAGCTCAATGGAGGTGATATGACAAAGGGGTAGAAGTTTGGGCCTCACAGGTGGCGTGAGCGGTAAAGAACCTGCCTGCAAGTGCAGAAGACTCAAGAGATGAGGGTTCAATCCCCAGATTGGGAAGATCCCCTGAAGGAGGACGCGGCAACCCGCTACAATATTGTTGCCTGGAGAATCTCCTGGACAGAGCAGCCTGGAGGGTCACACCCAGAGGGTTGCAGAGAGTCTGAAGACAGGACTGAAGCTTAAGGAACTACAGTTACAGAGGGTGTGTGTGTGTTTGTGTGTGTGTGTTAGGTAGAGAGGTGCAGAGTAGATAACGGAACCAGAGACTTTAAAGGCAGAACACCTAGAGAAAACATTTTTTGGAATTCTAGCTGGGGCTACATATAAGATTGAAACCATTACCAGGTGTAATGGTAGAGGAGGCTCTTTGGTCAAGTAGGCAAAAAAATGAAATAAAATATGCAGGAGTGAACTGGTACATTTTAGTGTAGGAGAATTATATTAATAGGAATACAACTTTTGAGTGGGATTTAGAACCTAACCCTCACTTAATTTGCATTTAATGCCTAAGCACAGGAGACTGATTCCTGTTCAGTGAGGCCTCAGTCGGTACTGACAGTCTGGAAAGATAGATGTAAGCTGTCAAGGTCATCGCCCTATCTTTTTCAAAAATGGTATGCATGTCCAACTGCTCACATGCAAAATTTTGGTTAAAATCCAGTGAGCGTTGCCTACTGTGGGCCAGTGACACTTTATCTTGTTACCTCCTCCTAAGACACATTTATTTATATTCATTAAGTTTACAGAGGCTGATTTATTAAAACAGAATGGAGTAAATCCTTCAGGCAAACAAAAACATTTTATAATTCTCATCCATCATTTGTTCTCTATTAGGAATTTTAATAGTTGTCATAAAGTCAGGAAGAATAGCAAACACGCTTACTGCATGCCAGACCATTTCAAATAGTTTATACAGATTATCTCACTTGACCTTCATAACAACCTATTAGGTTCATAACAACCTATTAGGTTCATAACAACCTATTAAGTAATCCAGTTTTGCAGATGTAGAAACAGAGCAAGACATACTGTCATTTAGCCAAGGTCACACAGGTTCCAATCACTGGACCTGGGATTTAAACAGCAGGCTGATATCAAAGCAGAGACTCTTAATCTTGAAGCCATCCTCTCACTGAGCACTGAGTCATTCACTCCTGAGGGTTTCAACTTTGTCTTGACTTAAGTTTAGCACAGTACTCCTAAAATTTTAATGCATTTAAGAACTACTGTATCAAGGTGAAAGTGAGTGTTAGTCACTCAGTTGAGTCTGCCTCTTTTGTAACCCCATGGACTGTTGTGAGGCTGTCACGGCTAACGCCATGACAGGCAGCCTAGATTAGGAGTAGGCCTGGTTTCCCAGGGTAACATAATTATCAGGCCTCCTGGAGCCAGCCAATCAACATATGCCTAGCCAGAAAAAAGGGAACCTATCAGGGGAAAGCTGAAAGCCCCACGTTGGGCCAACAAAAATTACCTTGCAACTGTGTAACCAATCCACTTACTTGCCAACTACCCACTGTGTAACCAATCCGATTGCGCCACCTACCTGCTGCTTTTTTTGACCTAATAAATACCGGAGAGAACTGGGGCTCGGGGCCTTTCGTCCTCACACACTTGGTGAGGGCGGGAGGCCCTGGCTCGAGTCAGTAATAAATTCCCCTATTGCAAGTTGCATTGTTTCGAGGAGTCTTCTTTCCTGACCGGGGACTCGGACTACGGGCAGAACATTTGGAGGCTCGTCCGGGATCCCTTGACCAGGGAAGAACGCTCTTTGGAACAAAGGGGAAAAAGGACGGGTAATAGCACCGGTGCTCAGGCAGGTCTAGAAAAGCCCAGAGTAAATCTGAGGCCCTGCTGTGAAGCAGGAAGGTATCTGGCACAGAAAGACCAGAGTAAATCTGAGGCCCTGCTAAAAGGCAGGAAGGTGTCTGGCGTGAAGGAAAGCTTTCCATGAGGGAACGGATTGGCCGTTCCGGCTGGCGTGAGGCCGAGGCCAGCGAGCGCGCTGGGAGGCAGCCAGCTCTGCGGGAAGGAGACCTCCTCTCCTAAGCCCGAATCTGGGGAACAGTGGACGCCATTCGGTAAGGTGACCCTTGTTCCAGAGGATCTGTGTTGTCGGCAGATGTGTGTCTGTCTGTGTGTTTTTCTGTATAACTGCTGGCATTGTCTCCTGTCTCAGTGTTCTCTGGTGTGTCGTTGTCTACTTCTTCCTATAAAGCCTTGGAGCCTTATTTCTGTTTCTGAGAGTTTCAGTGAACAGGCAGACAGTTGTCGGGGTAACTGACGAGTCCCGGCCAGGGCTACTCCCTGGCGGATTCTGAAGGCCTCCCAACAAGTCAGCCCCAGCAACGGGAGCCCGAGAGGGTGAAACTTTTTTCTTTTTTCTCATATTCTAAACCGAGAATCTGGCCAAATAAAAACCCGTCTGTGTGGGCACGGGACAGGCACTTAAAGAGCCGATAGGGCGCCTGCCACTGGAAGACTCCCGTGAAAGGATAAGGGGGTCACGGAAAGGGCTAGAAACCCTTAGGGTGCCCGCCCCCAACAAGAAAACTTCCGTGCAACGACTAAGGCACTCAAATAGTTCCACGAAGCATACCACAAGCCCAACCTCCTAGCCACCACCACTCCCGATAGGATTTATTGGTGGTAATTCTCGGTGACTTTCTTCTGACTCTCGCTATGGGGCAAGGAAAATCCACCCCACTCTCTCTCATGACTGATCATTTCTCGGATGTCAGGGCTAGAGTTGCTGCTGGTTACAAAGAATAAATTAATAACCTTTTGCTCTGCAGAGTGGCCCGCCTTCCAAGTTTGATGGCCTCCAGAAGAAACTTTTCAACCTTCTATTATTCGGGCGGTGAAAGAAAAAGTTATGGCTCCTGATCCCTGGGGCCACCCGAGCCAAGTCCCATATGTTATGGTATGGCAAGATCTAGTAGAAGATCCGCCCAAATGGTTAAAACCTTTTGTTCACAAACTCCTTGATTCTCCTAATGTACAGGCCCTGGTTATGGAAACTCCCACTCCCCCAGAGGAAGCCAAGAAGAATAAGGGCCCAAAACCGGTCTTGCAGGAATCCTCGTACCGGAACCTGATTGACTTGGAGACGGAAATTAGGCCCCTGCCATATGCCCCTCCTCCGCTGCAGGTTCCCCCGGGGGGAAGAGCCCCCCTGATGAATCAGAAGGGATAAGGAAACCCCGACCCCAGAGAAGAAATAGAGGAAATAGGGGTGAGCACGATCATGGGGACCCAGAGTTACCTTCATCTACTGTACAGGCACTCCCCATCCGGGTGGGACCAGCTAACCCAGACGGAGAGCGACCCTATCAGTACTGACCCTTTTCCCATTTTGTTCACTCATAACCCCACCTGGGATGATTGCCAGCAGCTGTTGCATGTGCTCTTCAACACGGAAGAACGGGAGCGAATCCTGGCAGAGGCGCAGAAACGGGTCCCAGGGGTCGACGGGAGACCAACCGCCCAGCCTCATCTCATGGACAAGGGGTTTCCTCTGTTGCGGCCTAACTGGGATTTTGAGCGAGTGGAAGGTAGGCAGCATCTCCGAGTGTACTGCCAGACTCTAATGGCTGGCCTGCGGGCCGCAGCTAAAAAGCCAACAAATTTGGCGAAGGTAAATTTAGTAAGACAAGAGCCCACTGAGAGCCCGTCAGCCTTCCTAGAGAGGCTAATGGAAGCCTTTAGGCAATATACACCTATGGACCCCCAGGCTGAGGAATCACGCGCTGCAGTTCTACTAGTGTTTGTGAATCAGACAGCCCCAGATATTAGGAGGAAATTACAAAAGATAGAGGGGTTAAGAGAACAAACAATACAAGACTTACTGAAAGCAGCTGAAAAGGTATTTAATAATAGGGAGACCCCAGAAGAAAGGGAGGAACGACTTCGTCGGGAGAAAAAGAGAGACCAAAAAGACAGGCCCTAAAGAAAGATCAGTGCGCTTACTGCAAAGAACGGGGGCACTGGAAAAATGAGTGCCCTAAGAGGGACCCGAAGAGAAGAAAAACCCAGAGAGAAAAAATTTCCCCTGGAACTCGAGTTCTATATGCGGGGGAAGACAGTGTCAAGAGTCAAGACTCGACACCCCTCCCCGAGTCCTGGGTAACCATACATGTAGAGGAGAAACCCGTTGGCTTCATGGTGGACACTGGCGCCCAACACTCTGTTTTAAATAAAAAACTGAGACCAATGTCTAAGAAAACCAGCTTGGTGCAGGGAGCCATGGGGACAAAAAAGATATTGTTGAACCACAGAACAGAAAGTAAATCTGGGGACCCACCAGGTGTCCCATTCGTTTTTGGTGATACCAGAATGCCCAGCCCCTCTACTTGGACGGGACTTGTTGACTAAAGTTAATGCTCAGATCCATTTTGACCCAGGGGGAATGTCAGTCACGGATGGACTTGGACAGCAGATACATGTCTTGTCTCTAGCTTTAAGAGATGAATACAGACTTTTTTGTGCCTAAGCCCTCAGAGGTTATAACACCAGATATACAACCATGGGTCCACAAATACCAGTTGACATGGACAGAAACAGCAGGAATGGGACTGGCTAAACAGAGACATCGGTCGTCATCGAACTAAAAGCCGAGGCGACTCCTGTGAGGGTGAAGCAATATCCTATGAGCCAGGAGGCTCGGCGGGGGATCACTCCCCACATTCGATGGCTCATGGATGCCAGAATTCTCAAGCGATGCCAATCCCCTTGGAACACCCCCTTACTACCGGTGAAGAAGCCGGGGAGTACGGATTACAGACCTGTCCAGGACCTACGAGAAGTCAACAAGCGGGTGAGTGACATACACCCTACTGTCCCCAACCCGTATACCCTCCTGAGCAGTCTGCTGCCTGAGTACACTTGGTACACTGTGTTGGACTTGAAAGATGCTTTTTTTCAGCCTACCCCTGGCGGCCCAGAGCCAGGAAATATTTGCCTTTGAGTGGACTGAGGGGGAAGGCCAACCGGTAGTACAACTAACTTGGACCCGCCTCCCACAAGGGTTCAAAAACTCCCCTACCTTGTTTAATGAGGCTTTGAGTGAGGACCTCTATGAATATCGGACTCGCCACCCAGAGGTCATCCTGCTGCAATATGTGGATGACCTTATGTTGGCTGGAACCACAGGAGAGGCATGCAGCCGTGCCACCAGTGACCTCTTACAGACTCTAGGCACCTTGGGATATCGTGCTAGCGCAAAGAAGGCGCAAATATCCCAGCAAGAGGTCACCTATTTGGGGTATAAGATCAGGCAGGGACAAAGGTGGCTAACTCAGGCCATGAAGGAAACAATATTGCAGATACCAGAGCCCAAGACCCCCCGCTAGGTGAGAGAGTTTTTGGGAACTGTTAGATATTGTAGACTGTGGATCATGGGGTTTGCTGAGAAGGCCCGGCCCTTATATGAGGGAAGTAAAGAGACCCCAAACTGGACTTGGACTGAGCCAATGAAACAGGCTTTCCAGACACTCAGACAGGCCCTACTAAAAGCGGCCAGCCGGGACTACGCCGCCCCCATATTAGCCATGGGACTTCCACCTCCTGGTATGGGGACTCTGCCGCCAGTCCCCGACTATTCCCTCCCTGACCTCATTTGGATCAACGAGGATACCACCCTCCAGAAGGATGACAAAGATGGATGGTACCAAGATCAAAACAACAACCTGATATTGCCTGCCATCCTGGGTCGTCACCTATGTGAACACCTGCACACAACTACACACTTGGGAGAAAAAAAAAAAAGACCTTGACTCTTCTCCAGACGGCCTGCCTGAGGTTCCCTCGACAAAATGCAACTGTACGAGAGATAATCCAGGCTTGCAAAGCACGCCAGCTGATGAAGACAGGGAAAAGGCAGCACACTAGAACGAGGTACCGAGGGGGAAGAGCCAGGGCAACACTGGGAGATAGATTTCACTGAGGTAAGGCCAGGCAAGTATGGGTATCGCTATCTGTTGGTTCTGGTAGATACCTTCTCGGGGTGGGTAGAAGCCTTCCCCACTGAGGGAGAGACAGCAACAGTGGTTGCTAAAAGTATCTTAGAGGAGATAGTGCCTAGGTACGGGCTGCCAGTGACTATGGGCTCTGATAACGGACCTGCCTTTGTGAGCCAGATTGTACAAGGGCTGGCCCAAGCTCTGGGGACAAAATGGAAGTTACATTGTGAATATAATCCCCAGAGCTCAGGACAGGTTGAGAGAATAAGTCGGACCCTAAAAGAAACTCTGACAAAGTTGGCAATAGAGACTGGCGGGGACTGGGTGACCCTCCTTCCCTTCGCATTCTTTCGAGTGCGTAACACCCCTTATAAGCTGAATCTTACCCCTTTTGAGATTCTGTATGAAAGACCCCCTCCTGTGTGTCCTATATTCGAGGGAAAATGCCTACCACCCCCTACCTTGGGACAATTTGAGCAAACACTGATGGCATTAAGGTACATAGCCATGTTTAGAAATTAATTCGAGAGATACACGAGGGTCCAAGCAAGGGGACCATCTCCTCACATAATATTGGCCCGGATGATTGGATTTGGGTAAAACGACACCAATCTAAAGCATTAGAACCTAGATGGAAAGGCCCTTATGTTGTTCTCCTTACCACTCCTACTGCTGTTAAGGCCGACGGGATCGGGCCCTGGGTTCACTGCAGTCACGTGCGGCAAGCCACCTCGGAAGAACAGGAAAAGGCGCAAGCAGAATGAGAGGCAAGACCTCACCCGTCAAATCCTTTGAAACTGAAACTCGTACGACGGGAGCCCTCTTAACTCTCCTGCTGATAACAGTTTTCATCGGCCCAGGAGCAACCAGCCACAACCCCCATCAGCCAGCTAACCTGACTTGGGTGATCTACAATCCTGAGACTGGAAAAGTGCTTAATTTGAGCTCCAACGTGGCCCCCAAAGGGACATGGTGGCCAGTACTGACCTTTGATTTGTGCGTGCTGGCGGCTGACAGTAATGGGTTTGGTCCCCACCAACTGACCAAGTTCTTTGCCCACGGCTCTTTCGGTCTGTTCACCCGTAACTGAGCGAAAAGGCCCACAGTACTACAAACAGGTGCCTGTCTATGTCTGCCCGAGGGGAGGAAGGGATTGGAACCAAATTGAAAAATGTGGGGGAGTTGACTCTTTTTATTGCGCCGCTTGGGGTTGCGAAACCACGGGAACAGTCCATTTCGCACATCCAAGAATCCTTGAGCTCCTTGGCTGAAGTAGTGTTACAGAATAGGAGAGGTTTAGATTTGCTGTTTCTGCAACAAGGAAGATTATGTGCAGCACTGAGAAAAGAATGCTGTTTCTATATCGACCATTCAGGGGTGGTACAAAAATCTCTCCAGAAAGTAAGAGAGGGACTAGCCCAGCGAAAGAGAGAACGAAAAGCCCAACAAGGCTGGTTTGAATCTTGGTTTCAGCGCTCCCCCTGGTTGACCACTTTGATTTCCACCCTCCTAGGTCCACTCATAATATTAATATTGTTACTGACCTTTGGTCCATGCATTTTAAACCGTCTGGTCTCATTTATTAGGGAGCGCCTAAATACCATCCAAATTATGGTATTGAGACAACAATATCAGTCAATTTCACAGGGTGAAGAGGAAGATTCCTCTACTTGAACAACAGACAGGGGGGAAATGTGAGGCTGTCACGGCTAACGCCATGGCAGGCAGCCTAGATTAGGAGTAGGCCTGGTTTCCCAGGGTAACATAATTATCAGGCCTCCTGGAGCCAGCCAATCAACATATGCCTAGCCAGAAAAAAGGGAACCTATCAGGGGAAAGCTGAAAGCCCCACGTTGGGCCAACAAAAATTACCTTGCAACTGTGTAACCAATCCGCTTACACCAACTACCCACTGTATAACCAATCCGATTGCGCCAACTACCTGCTGCTATTTTTTTTTTTTTTTTGCTTTTTTTGACCTAATAAACACCCGAGAGAGCTGGGGCTCGGGGCCTTTCGTCCTCACACACTTGGTGAGGGCGGGAGGCTCTGGCTCGAGTCAGCAATAAATTCCCCTATTGCAAGTTGCATTGTTTCGAGGAGTCTTCTTTCCCGACCAGGGACTCGGACTACGGGCAGAACACTGTAACCTGCCAGGCTCATCTGTCCATGGAATTATATAGGCAAGAATACTGGAATACTGGAGTGGGTATCCCCTTCTCAGGGGATTTTCCTGACCCAGCAATCAGACCCAGGTCTCCTGCATTGCAGGCAGATTCTTCACTGTCTGAGCCACCAGGAAGCCCACTGTATAAGGATATAGATCCCAAATCAAGTTTTATAGATGATAGAAAGGATCTTTCAAGGGCATTTTTTGCGTTAGTAGCTGACTTTAGAACTTAACCCTAGAAAGAAGCAATCTCACTGTAATTTGCAAGATCACTGCCAGCCTGTGAAGAAAATGCAACATAAGTGGAAGTCAGTTCTCCCTAACAGGGTGCTGGGATATGCCAATTACAGATAGCTTATCTATTCATTGGGACTCAGAAGTTTTTAGGTAACACTAGTCTACTTGCTATATTGCAGCTAGTGTATGATATTTAAGATATAAAATAAATACTTAGAAATATTTTTTATTTGCAGTATTGCCTTTTCAGACAAATTTTGATCACTCTTCATTTGTTTGTTCATTCATTTGTCCCTTTCCTCTTTTCCTTCTTTCTTTCGACCTATTTAGTATTCATTCACTACTGTATGTTAGGTATGCGGACAAATTAAAACAAAAGAAAACAAAACTCAAACATGGTCTTGTCCATGTTCAGCTTATGTCCTTTAAAACAATAAGGAGCTTTCATATTTCTCAGAATTGGCTTAACTCTTAGAAACATGCCCAGTGTTCATTAGTGGAACTGAATCTTTAGCCTAAAACCACAGAAAAATTTTAAATGCATGGAATTATGCTTTCATATTAATATTTTAGAACTCTAATGGGTAAAATTCTGGTACAAGATAAGGATTGTAAGAATCCTATTTGAATTTGGTAAATGTATTTGTTTGTCATCACAATATTTTCTTTTAATTCTAGATAATAGAAATAACATGTTTAGCCTTAAAAATGTCCATCTGTTATCAAGCTGGGGAAATTAGTTTCAGTTGTCTATGTTCTGTTTTTATATCTCTACATTTAAAATTTTCTTAATAAAAATTCCTGGATTTTAGCTTCTCAACTGTTCCAATGATACAAATAAAATCAGACAAGTTTGATGCCCAAATGCTACCATGTACAAATGAAAACTTCTAGGACATGAGTAACATTAGAATATTATTAAATAAACTCTGTAGGAGACAGAGATTCTAGACCAATAAGATGAGGAAGTTCAACCTACATCTCATTCTGGAGGAAACACAATTACAGTTCTTCATTGCCATAAAGTAATGCCCATCTGAGAAGATCTCATCTAATGGAGGTGTTGCCAAGTTTTAGAAAGACATCTTAACATATTTGTTTAAATTTTACAATGAGCTTATATGTTGTATATCCAGGAAAACGAATGTATGACTCATGGATTCTATGAAGTTAAAAGAAAAATGAAAGTCACCAATAAGCCAGTGACACAAATACAACCGTTTTTACGATAGAATACATTCAGGTTTGTAAAAATTAAAAGACAATTTTCAGTGATTTTTTAAAAATCAAAATAGACTTTTTCTGTCAAAAAACTTAAACTGCGGGATAAGCAAGGTAATGATAAATTTATACACATGTGCATTTAATGCCCAAAGCTAACAAACTTGGTTTGTGTGATTGTTTCACTAAATTATGCAATAAAATTTGTAACTTGATGGAAAGTTGTTTTCCAGAGCTCTCTTTGAAGGGTGAAGACACAAAAGAAAGTTTTGTTTATTCCTCTTAAAAGGATTTTTTTGCATTTAATAAGCATGACAACTTAACAGTCCATAAACTATTGTTTTTTATTTCTTTCTGATACCTTCAGTTCCCTCAGGATTTGTATAAATGCTTTCCAAATTTAGTAATGGAATATCTCAAAAAAATTTCAAAAGACAATATTAATATTGGTAAAATAACCTGGGTGAAAATAAAAGCAAACACAGGAGTAGAAAATTGGAAGAGTGAGAAGAATAAAATAAGAAGACAAGAAGCAAAATACAGGCATTCTTTAATCTACACAAATGTTAACTTTCTAAATTAACAAAGTAGTGAAAGAACATTGATAATAATTTAAAGTCTCAAATGTGAAGAGAATTGCAAGCTGGAGTTGGCGATAATTAGGCAGTAGTATCCTTGACACATTATACCATAAACCAGATCTAAATCACACTGTGAAGATGAGAGGTCAGAGAATACGAAGGCCAAATTACTGAAGCTGCATATTTGGAGTCAGAGGTTCTTTCCTTACATAGAAGAAACTAATAGTCATTGAGGAGGTGGATCCCAAAGGACTAGAAAACTACTAAAAGAGAAAAATGACCTGTCGGATGATAATTAAAATACCTGCAGGCCTAGCAGTGATGGTGCACCACAGTCCCTAGCTTGCCAGAGAGACATGTAGTAAAATACCTCTTTCCTCCCAAAATCTATTTTTCAATCCGATTACTTGGTAATCCTTTCTGAGGAACTATATTTCCAACACTATATTGAAAATGAATAGATGACTGGCATTTTCTTTCTTTTTAAAACACCTTGAAAGTCAACTTTATGGACTGTATTTCTTCAATAACCTGAAGGAGTCGAGGGAGGAAAAAATTCAGACATGGGAAATAAATAATAACGAGTGAAGAAAATACAAGTATAGAGATGAAGGAAAATTGAAGGGCAGAAATATAAATGCTGCAATTTTATCTCTACTTTTTCTCCTGAATGATGTTGAATGCAACAATTAACCTGGCTCTAACCTCCACCCACACCTCCCATTGACTCAGTGGGAGCTCTTCACAGAGCTACAATTATGAGCTGCACATAACACAAAATTGTTAACTTGCTCATTTACCATCTCTCCTATTCCCTAAATATTTTATCTCATCTCTTACTGTAAAAGTTCCACTGACATCAAATACAGATACTTTAAGTCTTAAGAGTTATAACATTTATATATATCTCACATTAAAATAGAAGATTAAAAATCTCATATCTATGCTTAAAATATGTCTTACACACCTATGAATCTTAGCTTTCTATAACAACTAATCTGGATAAAAATGCCAGTCACTATACACTAACATTATGACGCTGAAAATCAAGGGTGGGAATGTTGTTCAAAAAGACTTGGGATAAGGAAAGGAGGGCTTTCCCTCATAGCTCAGTAGGTAAAGATTCTGCTTGCAATGCAGGATATCCAGGTTCAACCCCTGGGTCAGGAAGATCCTCTGGAGAAGGAAATGACAACCCACTCAAGTATTCTTGCCTGGAAAATCCCATGGACAGAGGAGCCTGGCAGGCTACAGTCCGTGAGGTTGCAAGAGTCAGACACGACTTAGTGACTAAACCACCACAATAGAGCCTCTAAGCAGAGGGAAGCTGGATCCCTCCTTCACTCACTGCTTGGAAGAAAACCAAATCTAAACGTCCATTTGGGCTTCCCTTGTGGCTCAGCTGGTAAAGAATCCACCTGCAATCCGGGAGACCTGGGTTCCATCCCTGTGTTGGGAAGATCCCCTGGAGAAGGGAGCAGCTACCCACGCCAGTATTCTGGTCCGGAGAATTCCGTGGACTGTATAGTCCATGGGGTCACAAAGAGTCGGGCACCACTGAGCAACTTTCACTTTCTTTTAGAGGGCTTCCTTTGTAGCTCAGTTGGTAAAGAATCTGTCTGCAGTGCAGGAGACCTGGGTTCAATCCCTGGGTTGGGAAGATCCCCTGGAGAAGGAAATGGCAACCTACTCCAGTATCCTTGCCTGGAAAAATCTCATGGACAGGGAGCCCGGTGGGCTACAGTCCATGAGGTCGCAGAGTCGGGCACGACTGAGTGGCTAACACTTACTTACTAAGGAAAGGAAGATATCTCCCACCTGGTATTATAATTTCTACAGGCTCAGTAACATGTTCCATATTTTTCTTCAGGCTTTGTCTCTAATTTTAAAACTGGTGTTAATAATAATTACAATGGACATAAATGACCCAGTATAGACACCACCCTTTAAATCTCTATAACCACTCCCTGTTCTCGGGGAGGACATTTGAAGAAATGTTTCTTCAAAACATTTCAACTGAATGAACATATTATTACTTCAAAGTTTATATTGGAATGAACAGATTTCCTCAATTAGTCCCTAAAATCTATCCTAAGAATATCTTTTTATTGATGTAATAGCAGTATCTGCATCACATCCTATCTATAACAAAATCTCTCATATTTTTTCCTGTTACTTCATTCTTCTTTTTAGACTACCTGAAGATAAGCTACTACAGTTAATAGGAGTTCACAAAAAAGCAGAGAGTTACTTGGGGTATAAACAGTGATGTTTTAGGAAAGATGTAAGGTGTTAAGAAATCTTGAGTCCTCAGAATTTCAAATTTAAGCCACTGATTACTTTTCCTTTGTACACCAGCATTACTTCTATGTTGTGTTGTTTAGTTGCTCAGTCATGTCCGATTCTTTTGCGACCCCATGGACTGTAGCCCACGAGGCTCCTCTGCCCACGGGATTATCCAGGCAAGCATACCAGAGTGGGCTGCCGATCTGCCATGGAGACAGTGAAGATGGCATTGAGTGTTTCCAACCACTCAACCAAGCTGTAGTTCTGTGTGAAGGCCTGTCTGTGTGACCTCAGAATGGGTCTGTTCTCTTCATATGTGACTAGAACATCATCGGTTGATATGGATAATTTTGACTTTCTGCTACTCTATTCAGCATTTATAATCATTTTTCTATAATAAATTTTAATATACTATTTCAAGAAGAACCTCATATCACCTGCCTGCTTAAAAAGCTTTAATGGCCTTTTGAATAAATTCTGACTTTTTTGAGTGACTTCACAAGCCCTCTAAGGTACCTGCCATTCCTTTCCTCTACCAGCTTCTTCCTAATTTTACAATTTTGCTACTTCCTTCACATCTTCATACTGTTTCAATAATAACATACATGCCATTGCTTTCTGAGACATACATTTATACATTCTGTTCAGTTCAACTGAAAGTCTGTTCAGTTCAACTGAAAGTCTATTCAGTTCTACCTCCATCTAAGAAATGCTTTTGTTGGGATCTCCTTGGTGGTCCAGTGGCTAAGATTCTGCACTCCTAATGCAGGGGACCTCATTTCAGTCTGTGGTCAGGGAACAAGATGCTACATGCCACAGCTAAGAAATCCCACATATAACTAAGACCTGATGTTGCCAAATACACAAACTTTTTTTTTAAAGAAATTGTTTTGTTTTTAAAGACCCAATATAAATGCCATCTCTTTCATGATGCCAACCATGTTCCATGAAATCCTTTATTCATGTTTTACTGTTCTGGCATTTATCAAGCCCTACATTTTTCAGGAGAGACGGAGCCAAAGCAAAAACAACACACAGTTGTGGATGTGACTGGTGATAGAAGTAAAGCCTCATGCTGTAAACAGCAATATTGCATAGGAACCTGGAATGTTAGGTCCATGAATCAACGCAAGTTGGAAGAGGTCAAAAAGGAGATGGCAAGAGTGAATGTTGACATTTTAGGAATTAGCAAACTAAAATGGACTGGAATGGGTGAATTTAACTCAGATGGCCATTATGTCTACTTCTGTGGGCAAGAATCCCTGAGAAGAAATGCAGTAGCCATGATAGTCAACAAAAGAGTCTGAAATGCAGTACTTGGGTGCAATCTCAATAGTGACAGAATGATCTCTGTTCATTTCCAAGGCAAACCATTCAATATCACGGCAATCTAATCTATGACCCGACCAGTAATGCTGAAGAAGCTGAACAGTTCTATGAAGACCTATAAGACCTTCTAGAACTAACACCCAAAAAAGATATCCTTTTCATTATAGGGGACTGGAATGCAGAAGTAGGAAGTCAAGAAACACCTGGAGTAACAGACAAACTTGGCCCTGGGGTACAAAATGAAGCAGGGCAAAGGCTAATAATAGAGTTTTGCCAAGAGAATGCACTGGTCATAGCAATCACCCTCTTCCCACAACACAAGAGAAGACTCTACACATGGACATCACCAGATGGTCAACACCGAAATCAGACTGATTATATTCTTTGCAGCCAAAGATGAAGAAGCTCTATACAGTCAGCAAAAACAAGACCTGGAGCTGACTGTGGCTCAGATCGTGAACTCCTTATTGCCAAATTTGGACTTAAATTTAAGAAAGTAGGAAAAACCACTAGACTATTCAGGTATGACCTAAATCAAATCCCTTACGATTATACAGTGGAAGTGACAAATAGATTCAAGGGATTAGATCTGATAGACAGCGTGCCTGAAGAACTATGGATGGAGGTTCATGACATTGTACAGGAGACAGGGATTAAGACCATTCCCAAGAAAAAGAAATGCAAAAAAGCAAACTGGCTGTCTGCGTAGGCCTTACAGATAGCTGTGAAAAGAAGAGATGTGAAAGGCAAAGGAGAAAAGGAAAGATACACCCAATCGAATGCAGAGTTCCAAAGAATAACAAGGAGAGATAAGAAAGTCTTCCTCAGTGAGCAATGCAAAAAAATAGAGGAAAACAATAGAATAGGAAAGATTAGGGATCTCTTTAAGAAAATCAGAGATACAAAGGGAACAGTTCATGCAAAGATGGGCACAATAAAGGACAGAAATGGTATGGACCTAACTGAAGCAGAAGATAGTAAGTAGAGGTGGCAAGAATATACAGAACTATACAAAAAAGATCTTCATGACCCAGGTAACCACGATGGTGTGATCACTCACCTAGAGCCAGACATCCTGGCATGTGAAGTCCAGTGGGCCTTAGGAAGCATCACTATGAACAAAGATAGTGGAGGTGATGGAATTCCAGTTGAGCTATTTCAAATCCTGGAAGATGATGCTGTGAAAGTGTTCCCCTCAATATTCCAGCATATTTGGAAAACTCAGCAGTGGCCACAGGGCTGGAAAGGGTCAGTTTTTCATTCCAATCCCAAAGAAAGGCCATGCCAAAGAATGTTCAAACTACCTCACAACTGCACTCATCTCACACGCTAGTAAAGTAATGCTCAAAATTCTCCAAGCCAGGCTAAAACAGTACATGAACCATGAACTTCCAGATGTTCAAGCTGGATTTAGAAAAGGCAGAGGAACAAAAGATCAAAGTGCCAACATCCGTTGAATCATTGAAAAGGCAGGAGAGTTCCAGAAAACTATCTATTTCTGCTTTATTGACTATGCCAAACACTTTGACTGTGTGGATCACAACAAACTATGGGAAATTCTTCAAGAGATGGGAATACCGGACCACCTGACCTGCCTCCTGAGTGATGTGTATGCAGTTCAAGAAGGAACAGTTAGAACTGGACATTGGAACATCAAACTGGTTCCAAATCGGGAAAGGAGTACGTCAGTTCAGTTCAGTCACTCAGTCGTGTCTGACTCCTTGCAACCCCATGAACCGCAGCACTCCAGGCCTCCCTGTCCACCACCAACTCCCGGAGTTTACTCAAACTCATGTCCATTGAGTCGGTGATGCTATCCAGACATCTCATCCTCTTTCATCCTCTTCTCCTCCTGCCTTCAATCTTTCCCAGCATCAGGGTCTTTTCAAATGAGTCAGCTCTTTGCATCAGGTGGCCAAAGTATTGGAGTTTCAGCTTCAACCTCAGTCCTTCCAATGAATATTCAGGACTGATTTCCTTTAGGAGACACTGGTTGGATCTCCTTGCAGTTCAAGGGACTCTCAAGAGTCTTCTCCAACACCACAGTTCAAAAGCATCAATTATTTGGCACTCAGCTTTCTTAGTAGTCCAACTCTCACATCCATACATGACCACTGGAAAAACCATAGCCTTGATTAGATGGACCTTTGTTGGCAAAGTAATGTCTCTGCTTTTTAATACGCTGTCTACGTTGCTCATAACTTTTCTTCCAAGGAGCAAGTGTCTTTTAATTTCATGGCTGCAGTCACCATCTGTGGTGATTTTAGGGCCCCAAAAAATAAAGTCTGTCACTGTTTCCACTGTTTCCCCATCTATTTGCCATGAAGTGATGGGACCAGATGCCATGATCTTAGTTTTTTGAATGTTGAGCTTGAAGCCAAGTTTTTCACTTTCCTCTCAAGGCTGCATATTGTCACTCTGTTTATTTGACTTATATGCAGAGCACATCATGCAGAATGCCAGGCTGGATGAAGCACAAGCTGGAATCAAGACTGCCAGGAAAATATCAATAACCTCAGATATGCAGATGACACCACCCTTATGGCAGAAAGCGAAGAAGAACTAAAGAGCCTCTTGATGAAAGTGAAAGAGGAGAGTGAAAAAGTTGGTTTAAAGCTCAACATTCAGAAAACTAAGATCATGGTATCCAGTCCAATCACTTCATGGCAAATATATGGGGAAACAATGGAAACAGTGAGAGACTTTATTTTTTGGGCCCCAAAATCACTGAAGATGGTGACTGCAGCCATGAAATTAAAAGACACTTGCTCCTTGGAAGGAATGCTATGATCAACCTAGACAGCATATTAAAAAGCGGAGACATTACTTTGCCAACAAAGGTCTATTTAGTCAAAGCTATGATTTTTCCAGTAGTCAGGTATGGATATGAGAGTTGGACTGTAAAGAAAGCTGAGCACTGAAGAATTGATGCTTTTGAACTGTGGTGTTGGAGAGGACTCTTGAGAGTCCCTTGGACTGCAAGGAGATTCAACCAGTCCATCCTAAAGGAAATCAGTCCTGAATATTCATTGGAAGGACAAATGTTGAAGCTGAAACTCCAATACTTTGGCCACCTCATGCGAAGAACTGACTCACTTTAAAAGACCCTGATGCTCTGAAGGATTGAAGGCGGGAGGAGTAGCGGATGACAGATGATGAGATGATTGGATGGCATCACTGACGCTCGATGGACATGAATTTTAGTAAGCTCCGGGAGTTGGTGATGAACAGGGAGGCCTGGTGTGCTGCAGTCCATGGGGTCTGCAGAGTTTGACACAACTGTGTGACTGAACTGAACTGATGCAAGTCAATGCTTTTAGCAAGAAGTAAAATTTAAAAATCTCTGAAAGAGGAAATTTCTCAGAGATGGTACTTCAGTAGGTGGATATACCTTGCATAGCTATGGACTTGGGGAATGGCACAATAAGACTATAGGCAACAGAAAGATCTACCTACATGAGCAAGGGGATGGGAGTTAATCGAGGACCAGGAAAGGAGGGAAGACAGAGAAGGAGAGAATGAGGCACTTAGTTTAAGAAAAGCATAATTTGACCCTACTGAGAAGTTTAAGGAATTGATCTTTAAGCTTCAGTTTGAGCCCCAAGAAAGATCATATTAAACCAATTAAATTTGTAATCATTTTTGCTTCGAGCATTGGAGGATAAAAACAAGAGTTTGTAAGCTCTCCTGAACATGCTGTCCATGCTAATGTTGCAATTCGCTCTCAAGCTTGCTCATTACTGGCAGTATGGCCCTCAGTAAATTCTGAGGTAAATTCTGTAGTAAATTCACCTTCAGTAAATTCTGTTACTGCCTCAATTACTGTACAGTGCCACAATCTGGGAAGAACTTGAAGATGTCCTTTTCATCTGTTCCTACTATTTCTAATTAATTCCATAGTACCAGAATTTGAGAGAAACGAATAAGTTGGGAAGGATTAAGAAAAAAAATGAAAATCAGGAATTAAGTTGAAAAGAAAAAGTCATTGAAACCAAATTTTAAATAAAGCCAAAGTCCGAAACAAATAAGCCTTAACCATCTTTAGTATCCTTTTTAAGGATCAAGGCAATAGAGTTGTCGCCTCACCGTGGTAAGATTCTCTAGCAACAAAGACACTCAATTGTGATAATCATGTCCCTCCTCTTCTTTAGTTCTCAGAAAATCCTGTAGAAGATCCTGGTCCACTTGGTTAGCAATCTTTTGATTCAAAATTGCACAGTGTAGCTTTCTCCCCAGAGGTGTGACATTTTATTATCTGCATACAGGAGAAAAAATACCTCCAAGTTTCCTCTAAAAGTGATTGTAAACAGCCTCCAGGAAGCATTCAAAGAATCTGGACTTTCCTTTGATTCCGTATGCCTTTAACACATAGAGATTTATACTACCACTATTCTTGTTGATATGTCATTGTGTAATTAAATCTTTGATTTTCCACTGATGCTTCTATTTTCTTTCCAAATATTTTGTAATTCCTCAAAAATTACCTGAATGTCTCCTATTTCTTCTAACTCCATCCTAGGTCCAGCATCCTAGTCAATACTCCACCAAATACTGGATAGTTATTTTTGAAAATTTTCTATCAAGCGTAATGTGACTTATTTTCTGATTATTCTAATGTTGCCTGTTCCCTGTTGCATATTTCATCACAAGTTTCTATTTTATTTTCTTTGTGGACTTTATGGTATGCTGGTAAATATTTAACAACCAGCTTTCCAGAAGAAAGCAAGCAAGCTAAATACTCCTACCTTGGCCAGTTTAAAGATTCCAATGTGATGTCACAAAAAATGACATTGTTGCAAAAGCCACAATAACTGGATCTCACATAACAGTGTAAACAGGCACATCTCTGTGTGTGGCTCTTACCATTCCCTAAGATTATCTGATTTATTGATTATTTGTGTTTTATCTGTTTCCTTCATAAAAACTAAGCTCTATAAGGAAAGGCATTCCCTATGTTTACCATTGAACATAGAACAGTGTCTGGTATATAGAAGGTGCATCATAAACATTTGAGACTTCCCTGATGGCTCAGACGGTAAAGCATCTGCCTACAATGCGGGAGACCTGGGTTCAATCCCTGGGTTGGGAAGATCCCCTGGAGAAGGAAATGGCAACCCACTCCAGTACTCTTGCCTGGAAAATGCCATGGACAGAGGAACCTGGTAAGCTACAATCCAAGGGGTCGCAAAGAGTCGGACATGACTGAGTGACTTCACTTCACTTCATAAACATTTGCTGGATAAAAAGCATATAACTATAGACTCAAAATTGAATATATTAAAAAATTTTAATGTAATGATAATAAAAATATTTTTAAAAAACCATTAAAATTTGTGGGTTCTCAAAGTTCAGAAATATTACCTGAGTATATGTGAGAAACAGATGAGTCCAGTATCACTTTTAAAAGTCATTTTATCTTGCCTCTCTGTGTCTATTAGGCTTTCCCAAAGGTGGAAATATGAGGATGGAGTGAATAAAGAAAATGAAGAAAATTATGTTTTGAATTTAAATTTATTATAAAATATCAATCATAACTCCTAACTGTGAAAATAGAAAAATGTTCATTTCAAAATGAAACAAAAACATCATTTTATATTTTATGAGTTAAACAAGCATAAATAAAACATTTTATCACCAGGAAGCCTTTGCACTTATTATATGTGCTATTGCCTATGGCAGAATGAGAGCAAACATTATTATATTCATTATTTGCATAACAGATAATGTAAAGTAATGCAAATAAGACCCTACAAGTGAAGATTAATTACTCAGATTTCACATTTCTTTCAGAGTTTTAAAAAATTTCTTCTGAAGGAAATGAAAAATAATTAAAATTGACATTTTATATTTTTATTGCATCTTCAATTTTCTAACATCCAACACTGAATTAGTAACTCATTCTGATGTTAGTAATTTTTAATCTAGATGCTACAACACAATTTTTTTCTTCTTAGCCTAGATGGTCTTTGTACGTTTCATTGTATGGTGGGCACAAGGCAATTCGTGAAAGGCTCATCACATTTCTGTTAATTACATTGTCCGTCACAACCTGCCTCTCCACGGCGCTCTCAGGCTCATTTCTGATGCTCCCAACTGAACCGCCTGTTTTGCCCAAACACATACCACGTCCGCTTTTTCATCCCTGGCTTTTCTCTCCTGTCTCTCAGAATGCCCCTTTCCCTTATCTGTCTTTTGTAATCCTGACATTATTCTAGATTCAATCCAATCTTGACTCATTCTTTGCACAACACATAGTCACTAATTCACCGCTTTCTTGTTTGTTTCTTAGTTTGTCTGTTGTCTTTCTCCCCCTGTAGAATATAAGCCAGGTGAGAACAGGGCCTTTTCGAGTTCACTACAATATAGCCGTGCCTACAACAGCATCTGCGACACAGTAAGTAGAGTATCAGTTGAATGAACAAACAGATAGTAGTTATTAAACAAGTCTAGGATTCAGATATTTTGCCATGAACATATTTGCCACTTTTAAAAAAGTCTAAGCAAAAATAAATATAACAAGATTTTCGATGATTATTTTTAAAAAACACACAAACATTTATATTCCAAAGTATAGGTTGGCACTTCCTCTTAATCTAGCACTATTTTGACTAAGCTGTGAGAATTAAAGAAGATAAAGTGATATCTTGAATCAGTCAAAAATAATTTCTAACACCCAAGGCTGAAAGAATTCCAGTTTGAAGGTGCTATTTTCCTCATATGAAACTGTGCTTATTCTACTACATTTATAATCTAACTAAACACATTTTCTTAGTATGCTAATGCTTTATGCAAACCTTCTCTTGATTTTGTCATATAATTCACAAAGATTCAAATAAGTGAAACAGACCTTAACGTAACTTTGAATGAATTTTTTTAACAAGAACAGATTTTATATTCAAAGTAGATAGTCAGCTTTAATACTAACCTGTATTTATATAAAATGGAACCAGTATTGTAGTTCTTTCCTCCTGTGACCTAAATTTCCTCCATGCATTTCTCTCTTTGAGTATTTCTCAAGCATAACATGAAAAGATAAAGGATGCACACACATACACTCACTCTGAAATAAAAGGCTGAAATCACTAAATCTTGCGTAGTGCAGGATGAAGTGTGTTCTTCAGTAGAACAAACAGGGGTTCTTGAATACAGGTGCTACTATTTTTAAGCAAGTTGATTAGCCTTTCTGAGTCTCAGTTTACTTATCTATAAAATGGGATAATAATACCTAATCCTCTAGGCTGAAAAGATAAGGACAGAGAAGCCAACCTAGCCCCAAGTCTGGCACACAGAAAGTGTTCAGTAAGTATTCCTGAATTAATGAATTTCATTGAAAATAAAGATGCCATAGAAGTATACTGCTACAAATAATTTAATGAAAAAGTGTATTGACTGTGTAACCAAATAGCTGAGATAAAAGTATAATCACAGGCATCTTTGATAATTTCCTAATTAATACACAATCAGCAAAGCATATTCAGTATACTTGAATAGATCAAATATACTGACCTTGATGAAACACTGTGGCTGGTACAGGAGTGATCCACACAGTTATTCAAGCGACCTAAGTATGGCTTCCCGGGTGGGTCAGACGGTAAAGAATCCCCCTGTAATGCAGGAGACCTGGGTTCGATCCCTGGGTTGGGAAAATCCTCTGGAGGAGGGCACAGCAACCCACTCCAGTAGTCCTGCCTAGAGAATCCCCATGGACAGAGGAGCATGACCGGCTACAGTCCATGAGGCTGCAAAGAGTCGGGCACGGCTGAGTGACTAAGCCCAGCACAGCACAAATATGGCCTTTATCTGCCAAAGCAAGATTGTGTTTCTACAAATCTCAAATCAGTTCAGTTCAGTTCAGTCGCTCAGTCATGTTCGACTCTTTGCAACCCCACGAACTGCAGCTCACCAGGCTTACCTGTCCATCACCAACTCTGGAGCTTGCTCAAACTCATGTTCCTCGAGTTGGTGATGCCATCAAACCATTTCATCCTCTATTGTCCTCTTCTCCCGCCTTCAATCCTTCCCAGCATCAGGGTCTTTTCCAATGAGTCAGTTCTTCACATCAGTTGGCCAAAGTATTGGAGTTTCAGCTTCAACATTAGTCCTTCCAATGAATATTCAGGACTGATTTCCTTTAGGATGGACTGGTTGGATCTCCTTGCAGTCCAAGGGACTCTCAAGGGTCTTCTCCAAAACCACAGTTCAAAAGTGTCAAGTCTTTGGCGCTCAGCTTTCTTTATAGTCCAACTCTCACATCCATACATGACCACTGGAAAAACCATAGCTTTGACTACACGGACCTTTGTTGGCAAAGTAATGTCTCTGCTTTTTAATATGCTGTCTAGGTTGGTCATAGCTTTTCTTCCACGACTGAGTGACTTTCACTTTACATTTATACATATCTCAAACAGAAATTCACAAATGTTATTGGAGAGACAGTAGCTACTCATCGTTCATGACAGATAATAAATTATTTACTATTCATTTTCTACACCTGTGCAGACATAAGCTAAAGGCATTGAATTTGCCACTACTAGAAACAATAATTAAAATGTCTGACTCTTTGCAAAGATATATGGTGATTTGTTCTTCCTCTTACTTTCTCTTTCAATCCTTAAAAGAACTCTCCAGAGTCAACACAGAGGGAGAATGGTAGAGTAAATTTTCAATTAGGGAGCTCAAAGCCTAAGTCCAGAAACATGCTATTAAATATTTGATGCTGAGAATACATCAGGAAACCCAAAGACAAAAAGGCAACTTTCTCGGACTTCACAGTCTGGGATTTGTGTTGAAACGGCTTTTAGAATTATGAATCAAGCCACTCAAATACATATTCATGATAACATTTGTTGTTAAGAACTACTCAAGTGGCCAAAGGATCTGTATATTCTTTTCACCCTAAATTATTGAATGAGGTTTGATATTTTGTGCAAAGCCCTGGCACATATTCTATTGCTATTGTCCATGATTCAACTTCTTTCTATTGTTTGATTTAGGGGATGTAAATAATGACAATCAGCCAGAATTGTTGCGTCTTCCCTCTTTCCCAGTTTATCCTTCCACGGTGCTTAGAGTACTTACTGCTCTCATTTTCGCTCAGAGCTTACTCATATTCTCACAGTCTGCTCATTATTTGTCTCCCAACTTGTACTGAGTACTGTCTGGAAAAAGGGCCATGTCTTATTCATCTTTGTTTGGCTAGCACCTAGCAGAGTGCTTGCCACACAGTTCAGGTGGAATGTGTTTGTTGTATGCATATATTTGTATATACTTTACTGTTTTCAAAGCACATACATGTGCATGAACTCATTAGACCCTCACAAAACTCAGTGAGCTTGCAGGCAAGAATTAATTTCCTCATTTTACAGAATCTCAATAAGCTTGAAGATTAAAAGTGTCCTTGTTTGACAGATGAAGAAACTGGGGATCAGTGAGAGATTATGTGGTTTCTGGAGAGCATATAACTAAGCCTTGAATTTCAAGATCAGGGTTCTTTCTAGACACTAAATGAAAATATAAGCATGCTATTATAAGCAACAACTATTATTTTAGGTATGTCTTTAAGGTCTGTTAGTGTTTGACCAATCATCGCTGACTTTCTCAAATCACTCGTGAAATCTTGTTTGTGTTTTTTTTTTTTCTTTTTCAAATATAAACCATGAGATGGGAAAGGTCTTCAGAAACCATCCATATTGTAATCAGAAGACAATGATGTAGATTATGTGCAAATATTTTGCTGTAAAACAGTGTCTGTCTTCAGGAGTATACTGTTAGCCAAAACAATTCTGCTCTGTCATGAGGAGAGGGAAGGAGGCAGCTTTGTCATTTCCGATCCTGAACTCATAGTCATCACCATTCTGCTTACATAAGATAACTATATCTTAATTTCTTGATCAGAATGAGAGTCCCTATGTGGCCAGACAGTGAAAGCAATCTGTTAGGGTGAAGGGGTCACAACCAATATTTGAAAGTTCTAGTCACTGATTCCTGATTGATTGACTCTAAAGTCACCCTTTTAAAAACATCATCTCCCACTAGATCGCTGGTTACTGGAATCAGGGACTGTACTGAATCCCTCAAGTCAGGCGATGGCCTAGTTCAATTCCTGTCAAATATGTTAATTAATCAGCAAGTGGCAACTCTGAGTAACCACTGGCTATAGAACAACCTGGAAAAGTGCTAGGTACCTGTCTTTCAAACTCTGTGATAGAAACTTCTCTTTGTGATTTTTAATTTAAAACCATTTTAAAAGAAGTTTACTTGTAAAATAATTTATTTTCTAGGCAATATACTGAGGTCCTTAATGGAGACCTAGGGGTAATGGAAGCCTGGCTTTAAGTCAGTTATCCTGTGTACTGTTAAGAGTCAACATTCCAAAATAAACGTTAACAGAAATTAACAGCAACCACAATTGCAACCCAACATTTCTGAACTAGAAGCATTTTCTCTCCAGGGGATGGGATTACATCCCCTCGATTACAACTAGGGGATTGACAAACTCTCTTAATCAAAAAAAAAAAAAAAAAATCTCTCTGCCTCCCTCCCCTCTATCCCCTTTCATTCTTCTCCTTCCCCGAAACGCACGTAAGCTGTGACCATTTTATTCGAGTGGAAAGTTGAAAGAAAGCAACACGCTAGCTACACCCACCCGGTGCTCCTCGGGTGGAACGGCAAAGTTCCCTCCCAGAGCCAGCGAGGCATTCGCTCTGCGATACCTGCTTCGCTTCACGCCGCATCTGAAGGTCTGCCCGCCGCGGAACAGTTGCGTCTCCATCCGGCTGCCAACCCACCCAGGCTCCGTTCTCCTCCACCACCGCCACCTTCCCTCCGCCCCCTCCTTTCCGTCTTCCCTCACCACCCCCGCCCCCAATCTCCTCCTCTTTTTCTCACTACAAGCGGCTGCTGCTGCTGAAGCCGAGCGTCACTTCGGCTCCCACGGCAGACATGGCGACATTGACAGTGGTCCAGCCGCTCACTCTGGACAGAGGTAAGGGAGCGGCCCGCCCTCCAGGCCACCGCGTCCCCCGCCAGCCGCCTCCCCTGGCGCCGCCAACTCCCGCCCGGACCGCCGGGCAGCGCTCGGGCCGGGGGAGCCGGGCGGCGAGGACGAGCCGAGAGGGCTTTCGCGCCGAGAGCAGGACACTTTCTTCCCCTTTCTCCGCCCGCCGCGTCCCCGCCGCCCCTTCGCGCTACCACCGCCCGGCCCAGGGGTGCCTCTGCGGGGCTCCAGCAGCCCACGCCGCCCCTCTCAGCCCCTCGGCGGCTCGCCTCCCGGCCGCCGGCTTTGTTGAAGCGGAGGCGCGGGGACCGCCAGGCGCTCTCCCGGGGCTCGGGGTTGGAGAGGGGCAGGGAGGAAAGCTCGCCTGGCCGGGCGAGGGCGCCTGCAGCCGGAGCCCAGGGAAGCCTGCCGAGGGAGCCGCCTGGCAGTCTGCGCGGCTGGGGACCCAGGACGAAGGAAGTTTGTCCCGGCGCCGGGGGGCGAGGGTCGGTCCGGCTGCGGAGACCCCGGCAGCTGCCCGGGGGCGGGCCAGGAGTGCCCCCGGGCGGCCGGTGCCCGGGGGCACGGCGGCGGGGCTGCGGCGGCTGGGAGCTGCCCTCCGCGCAAAGGGCGAAGCGAAGCGCGGGCAGCGGGGCCGGGGCCGGGGGCGCAGCGTCGCGGCAGCCGCGCCCGCTCTCCCGGCTTCGCGCTCGGAAGGCGGCGGGGGTCGCGTCTGCCCCCGCCGGGGGCGGCTCTCCGGCCGTGGCAGCTCACAGTTTCTCCTGCCCCAGCCAGCCTTGTTCTCTCCCAGCCCGGTGCCACGGCGATGCCCGGGCTGCGGAAGGCGCTGGGACGGAGCGCAGGCTGGGTTGCAATTCAACTTCTGACCTGCGACCCTGTGCGTCCTGCTTTCTGACTTGACTGGGGAAGAGCGTTTGCTTCCTTTCTAGGACTTCCCCAAGCCCAAGGATGGAGTCCTTCGCTGCGATCGCGGCCTCTCCCGCGCACCGCTGCGGGGTTATACCTGTGCTTGCGTGTTCGAGTATTCTTTCTTGCTTTCCGACGTCCAGTTATGAATGCTCCGGGGTCCCACGACTCTGCTGCGGAGGACACCTGCTCGCCCTGGCCCGCAGCGGCCGGATTTAGGACCCTGTGCGGCCATTTGGAAATGGTGTGCTCAGATGAAAATGATTCAGCCCGATGTGCCTCTAAAAATATTCTTTCTGGAGGATTAAACCGGACTGTGGGGCAAGGCAAAAGAGCATCCTGCTGCGAGTACAGTGAAAAAGCCAGTGCAAAGTTAGGGAGGTTTTTTAATTTGGAGAGATTGTGGGGTGATTTTAACGCAATCTGTTGGCGCCAGAAGAGATGTTATGTGGTGCCCATAGCAACCTTACTCGGGATACTAGTTGAAAGACAAAAAATAATTGATTTTATGTTGGGAAATGTTGGTTTGCCTGCTAGTAAATTAATAATAGTAGTTAAAGAGTTCAGAAATCCATTGCATAATCCATGATTTCTCCCCAGTATCATCATCTCCACTAAGCAGGATAAATCCATTGCCTCTAAGAACCTAACAGATGGCAAGCTATTAGAAATTATGGACTCCCAAGTATTTCTGTTTTAATGTAATGAGATCTTATATTGTCCCATTCCTATATCACCATCTTTAAACATCCCAAGTAAAACGACTGCATTAGGAAAGAAAGGAAAAAAAAAAAAAAAAAGGCAAGCAAACTCCCAAGAAAATTGCATACCTGAGCAATTTTATATACTACTACTACTAAAAACATTCCACTTTGAAGGGCTTACCTTAAATGCCTGATCAATTTTGGAGAGGAAGTGCAATCAGATTAAGATCTGTTCTTAAAGTTTGTTCTTGTTCACAGCCGGACTGTACCTGTCCTTCCCAGTTGTGATTCAGTAGTTCAAGAGGCAAGTTGGGTGAGACTGAATGTATCTGAATAAATTGGCTTCAAGGTCTTGTAATTTACAGATGGTGGGTTATTGACATCATTACTGTGTAAGAAGTCAATACATATTCATAATTTCCCCTCTAAGTTGTTAAAATATGATTAATTTGTTAATTGTATCATAAAATTGATGAAATGAACTGATGAAAAATTTCCTACAAAAAGTAAAAAATCTCTGAAAAGATAGTACTTATCTGGTTCCTAGGCATAACTCTTGATACTTGCTTTCGAGGAGTTGGTCAGCCTCTTTGGGGAGCAGTTTTCCTTTTTGGCACATAAGGAGTTTGGAGTGAACGATTCAGACAATGTGCAACTCTAGGAGCCTAGAATTCAGTGAATTAAAATTAGGACTCAGTTTCTGGTCACCTACTGGAGGATTTCACAGATGACTTCCTCGCCCACCTCTTCCAGGTGTTTTTTGACGTGCTCTGAGGTCACCCACTACTTTGGCCTCATCAAAGCATTTCTCAAACTGTTGCATCTATCTCCTTTCGAACGGAACTTCTTGAGGGAAGGGACCATTTCTAAATTCATCTCTGTGTTCTCAAAGCCTTCCATAGTCCCTGATCACAGTAGAAAATAAAAAATTAATGTACGTGAACTAAAGGATTGAAACAACTTAACACTGTTAAAATACAAGGGTTTCATAGTGAACAGAGGAGAAGGAAATGGCAACCCACTCCAATGTGCTTGCCTGGAGAATCCCAGGGACGGGGGAGCCTGGTGGGCTCCCATCTATGGGGTCACACGGAGTCGGACACGACTTAAGCGACTTAGCAGCAGCAGCATTGTGAACAGAAAAGTACAGTTCATAGATTCACAACATTTTAACCCTGGGAAGAAAGGCAGGGAGAACACAGGCCAGTGATTCTTAAGCTTTCTTTCCTCTCATGCTCTTGACAGATTTCCATCAGCAACCATAGCTCATTGAGCTGTGATTATTAAGCAAGGAGGGTCATGGCAGGTGGGCGAAGGAGAGAAAGAGAAGATGCCTCATAAAGCCCCCTTCCCAGGCATCTTATCAAGGAAACCTGAATACATAATCCATGTGTATTCTACAGGTTCTTTTCTAGCATCTTCATTTTTCAAGTGAAAAACATGAAAGAAGCAACGATAAGAGATGTTTTCAAGGTTACTCTGCTAGTCAGTGGGAGATTTTATGCTAAAATCTAATTTTTCTTGTTTGATGCCCTTTGGCATTACCCACAGATTCATCTGGAATCTTTAGGGCAGCGGTTTTAAGCAATCAGATCACAGCTAGAGCTTGAAATTAAGATGGAACACCGCAGAACTCCAAAGATATCATCTGAAAGTAAAGCTCAGTAGTCTGCACTTAGATTCTTAAGGACCCAGTAGCTTCCTGGGTCTGGTCCGGGAAGCAAGCCTTGGCCAGAACCAGGTTGGCCCCTGAAAGGACAAACAGGGTGGCTTCACGTTTTCACTGCTCTGTGTATATCCTAAACGCTTTTCCTTCTGCAACTAAGACCTCAGATTAACTCTGTGGGGGCCTCTGGGTGGCTTTGGTCGTAGTAAGTTTCTGTTCCCTCTTTTCCCTGTCCTTAGGACTACTTATTGAGTGCTTACAGCAAATGAGACCCTCCTGTGGGGTTGCTGCATATTGGGGAGCTAAACAGAATACCACATGGTCTTCATGGTAGTTAGAATCTAAGGAGGGAAAGAGATTAAACACACACACACACATGCTCATGTAAATCATTCATTCATTCATTGAATAAATATTCATTTATCACCTTCTGTATACAAGATGTTACTTACAGGAATGCCAGAGACAAAGTTTGTGCTTTTATGGTCCTTAAGAATCTAGTCATGGAAACATCAGTAAGAAATTCATTCATTCAACAACTAAGTACTGAGTGTCAGCCTTTTGGTAAGCACTGTTTTAAGCAGTGTGGGGGTCCTAATGAACAAAGTAGATAAAGGCTAATGGAGTTGACATACCAATGAGATCCATACACTGAGCACATAGGTATATTAGTGCTAGTAGAAAAACTAAGACTGGATCAAAGGGAGGGATGTGGTGCTAACTTGAAACTTGATGGTCAAGAATTGGTGCCATGGGAGGAGAGATCTGCGGAAAGTAAGGAAGCAAAATTTACAGATATCTGGAGGAATGTACTCGAGAGAAGGACCTCATGCCTGCATCCTGGGAGCATCAAGAAAGTCAGTGTGAAAATGTGAGCACAGGGAAGAGTGGCAAAAAAAAAAACCAAAACAGCAAAGGGTTTGTGAACTGGACAGGGGCCAGATGATGTAATTTATAATTAGGATTTTAGATTAGTTGAAAATATGACGTGCTCTGAAAACAATGAACATGACACAAAGATAGAATAATGAGGAAGGACCTATTTAGATGGCTCACTGAGAAAGTAAAATCTCATCTGAGTTCTGATGTGTTAATAAGATCCTTAGGAAAAGCATTATGAATAGAGCGAAGAATACATGAAAGAGCAGTTCTACATCCACAACTTGGCGACCATCCCATGAGGACATCCATAACCGAGCGAATGATCGGAAAGAAAAACCACCAAGAAATAACAACACTAAGTATGTATTTGGAGTAGGCATTTGGTTATAAGTGTACCAAGAGAATCTATAGATCAACTGGCTGCTGCTTATTGCTAGACTAAAGCCCTGTATATTATAATTAGATTTTCAAAGATATCCTGAACATTATAATGTACATGTCACTATGTATAGATTTACATGTGGAACCCAAGTGGTGATGAGATATATTCATTTTTGGTGTAATATCTTATCTTAGACTGCGATGTAGAAAGTAGTAGCTGTAATTTACCCTTGTAGCAAAGAGAGGATGCTGATAAGGAGATTAGTGTGAATAGTCTCTTCCAGAATATAAAATGTCCAGTGCAATTCCTACATCTTTGCCCAGATCTTAATCTCTACACCAGGGATGACCTTCAGCTAAAATCAAGGGAGTAAAGCGGTGTGCAATCCATATACTTAATACCATCATAGCAAAGAACATAGGAATACTTCACTGTCTTAAAAATTGCATGGATTCAGGCACTTAAGTCCAGTAGCTCCAACTCTCTTTCACTTTCCATCTCAAGGTCAGAAAAGATAATACAATGGAATTCTTCAAAATTTTACTTCTGCTTATATTTTTACCTTATTTTTAAGCAGATTACAAGGAAGTCTTTGCATGACTTATAAAGAAGACTCACAAATTCAACTCTTGGAGGAAAATGGATAATGAAAATAATTTCCAAGAGTAATTGAAGTTGTGTAATATTCAATACTTGAGACCTTACTTATAACATGATCAATAGTTTACAGTCTGTGTTTAGGCACCAGTATAAAATAAAATGCTGGTGTCACAGCCATCAAACTTTTCTGTGAGTTAAACTCAACTTGGATACATTGCAAAAATGTAAATGTAAATCTTGATTTCTTGAATTCTAAAATAAATTGTAATCTAAAATATTGATTAAACAAATTTTGATGTGTTTTTTCTTTAAGAACTTAAAACTTTTGCCCTTTAAAAATTCTAATAGAATTTTTAACAATTTTTTTTCCTGTAATTGAGATCTAATCTTACTGCACTGTGGTCAGAAAAGATGACTGGAATGATTTCAATTTTTTTGAATTTTCCAAGACCAGATTTATGGCCCAGGATGTGATCTATTCTGGAGAAGGTTCCGTGTGCACTTGAGAAAAAGGTGAAGTTGATTGTTTTGGGGTGAAATGTCCTATAGATATCAATTAGGTCTAGCTGGTCCATTGTGTCATTTAAAGTTTGTGTTTCCTTGTTAATTTTCTGTTTAGTTGATCTATCCATAGTTGTGAGTGGGGTATTAAAGTCTCCCACTATTATTGTGTTACTATTAATTTCCTCTTTCATACTCGTTAGTGTTTGCCGTACATATTGCGGTGCTCCTATGTTGGGTGCATATATATTTATAATTGTTATATCTTCTTCTTGGATTGATCCTTTGATCATTATGTAGTGTCCTTCTTTGTCTCTTTTCACAGCTTTTATTTGAAAGTCTATTTTATCTGATATGAGTATTGCGACTCCTGTAGAGGGTGTGGAGAAAAGGGAACTCTGTTACACTGTTGGTGGGAATGCAAACTAGTACAGCCACTATGGAAAACAGTGTGGAGATTCCTTAAAAAACTGGAAATAGAACTGCCATATGACCCAGCAATCCCACTTCTGGGCATACACACTGAGGAAACCAGATCTGAAAGAGACACGTGCACCCCAATGTTCATTGCAGCACTGTTTATAATAGCCAGGACATGGAAGCAACCTAGATGCCCATCAGCAGATGAATGGATAAGGAAGCTGTGGTACATATACACCATGGAATATTACTCAGCCGTCAAAAAGAATTCATTTGAATCAGTCCTAATGAGATGGATGAAACTGGAGCCCATTATACAGAGTGAAGTAAGCCAGAAAGATAAAGAACATTACAGCATACTAACACATATATATGGAATTTAGAAAGATGGTAACGATAACCCTATATGCAAAACAGAAAAAGAGACACAGAAATACAGAACAGACTTTTGAACTCTGTGGGAGAAGGTGAGGGTGGGATGTTTCAAATGAGCAGCATGTATACTATCTATGGTGAAACAGATCACCAGCCCAGGTGGGATGCATGAGACAAGTGCTCGGGCCTGGTGCACTGGGGAAGACCCAGAGGAATCGGGTGGAGAGGGAGGTGGGAGGGGGGATCGGGATGGGGAATACGTGTAAATCTATGGCTGATTCATATCAATGTATGACAAAACCCACTGAAATGTTGTGAAGTAATTAGCCTCCAACTAATAAAAAAATTAAAAAAAAAAATTCTAATAGAAAACCAAGAGCTTTTATTTTGTGGGTTTCAACCTTATGAAAGAGAAATAAGTGCAAAAGTTGAATGCAAATGAAAATCCCATGAGTGCCACACTTTTCATAAAATTTGTGATACATTAAATTTTTTTCTCTCTTCCCTTTTCCCTTTCCAAGGCAAGCAGAGCTTATTACTTTACGTATTTCCCAATTCAAGCCTTGGGCAACCTATAGCTTTTCTAATCAGCTGTATTCACCAGTTTATATAAAATCTGTATTTGCCTGAAAATCACTTTTGTTCATAGTCCAAAGGACTTCCCTCTTCTCTCTGTCTTAGTTTTTTGTTTATTTAGTATAAGGAGGGATTAAGGAAGAAGGAAAGTAAAAATTAAACTAGTCTTTATGTTGTTTTAAGGTTGTATGCCTTGATAGTTGTGGTGGGGAGGAAAGAAAGAGGGTTTAACTATATTTTCTGACTCTTGTCCTAAAATCTTTTTACATCAGTAGCCAGGTATATTTTAGTTTACAAACATTAAGTATTTGCATTCTTTCTCGTGTTTTCCATAAGCTTCACTAAACATTTAAAAAATGTACTTTTATTGAATTTTCTTTGGAAATCAATATTCGAGGTTCTTTTTGCACTATACTTTTTTGTCTGATGTAAAAAGTTTGAAAGAGAAGGAACCAAACTTCTAAAAAGTCTTGATTATTGAAAAAGGTATTTTCCATTTAATGAGAGTTTTAGACACCATTTTAAATTTGAAATTGAAAAATTAAGGATCGAACTTTCAGATAAAGAAACAGAAGTTTGGTGAATACCTTCCAGTTTCCTATGTCAGCCGTCTAAGCTCTGAGCTATATTTGGTACACTCTGGTCATTTATGAAAGTAATGCTTTTGCTTCTGGAGTACTTTTTTTTTTTTTTTGGAGTACTTTTTCAGAATCCCTAGGTAGAGTTTAGCTATTTAATAGAGAAGAGAGAATATTTGGAGAGTAGTATCAAATTGGAAGATATATACTGAGTTTTAGATGTGCTATTATAAGCTTCCTCTTGGAGAAACTCTTTACTTAGTTATGACACCTGTCTATTAGGATGAAGTCTTCATTAGGTCAGAGACTATGCTGAATTTGTTTGCAGAGAGCTCAATGCATCGTCTGGTACATGGTTGGTGCACTCTTCATATTGATTGATTGAATAAATGGATGAATGAAATTGACTTAGTTGGACTAGCTATTTTAGAGTCATTCTTAATAACAATAATAATAATAAAGTCTTCCAACCTGTAATAATGTAAAAGTGGTAGCTACCATACTTAGTCTCTTTGCTTTGTGTGTGTGTATGTGTGTGTGTGTAGCAGACCTAAATGTGGAATGCTCTCCAGGGCCAAGAAGGGATGTGAGTTGCCAGTGCTGAGGCTTGTAGCCCAACATCCATTGCCTGCATCCACCTGCCATCTTAACTTGTTAATTGAACCAGACAAGTTAATGCCAGAAGACAACTGAAAAGGTTAGAAAAAGAGACAGGAGGAGGGCCAAGCGGAATCCACCTCTTCCCCCTCCCAACCCCAAACGCACACATAAGCTATACTGCCTTATTTTTCTTTTAACCACAAATGGATGAATGATAGAGCTGTGTCCTGATAAACAAGTTAGAATGGCTTTAATTTGAAATCACTCTGGGTTGGCAAATGAAAATACAACCTTTAAGTCCTGTTGATTACATCAATGTTACCAAAGGTAACTCTAGTCTAGGTGATAAAGTTGTTTTTTATTCTCCATGACTGGGTTTTCCTACCTAATGTGCTAGCTAAATTTGAAGATTTGCCTATTAAAAGTAAATATGCCCAAAGACTGCTTGAAAAAAAGTCATGCTGAATTGAAACTTAAACTGAAGTTATACTCAGATAGTATCTATCTTCGAAAACAAGAGCTTCTAAATTAAACTGGTGGTAAGTTCCTCTAGAAACACAGTAGCTATTTCAAATCCAACTGGTTCTGCTATTTTTGTGTACTTGCCTATTGTGGTGATAGTTAACGAAATTTCAGTATGATCTGTTTTTTTTTTCTATCCAAGAATCATCTTTCACCAAAAGAAGGGAAGGGGATAGAATAATGGGAATTACGAATGGCAATAATATTTAAACTCAAGTTAGATGGACTTTAAATGAGTTAATATGTGCAAAATACTTAAAACAGGCCTGACACATGGGAACCATTTAACAATGATAGTTATTTTTTCTGAGTCTTCAAAGTCCAGAAAGGCATCTTTTGATATCTGCAGGGCATTGGTTCCAGGACTGCCTGCAGATAACAAAATCCTTGGGTGGTCTAGTCCCTTATTTAAAAAAGTGTGATACAATTGATCATTTGCATGCTTAGGCCCTTACGTTTTCTGCATTCCGAGATTCAAGCAACCCATCTGTGATTAGCTGAATCCGCAGGCATTGAACATCCAAATATGGAGGGTCAACTGTACTCCCACCATACTGCCAGGAGGCAGGGCCAGATAAGACTCAATGTCTTCAAGCATATGGTACTAAGAGGCAGTTGTTGTTCAGTTGCTAAGTCGTTTCCTAATCTTTGTGACCCCATGGACTACAACATGCCAGGCTTCCCTCTCCGTGGATAGTTCTCCATGCTATCTCCTGGAGTTTGCTCAAACTCATGTCCATTGAGTCAGTGATGCCATCCAGCCATCTCATCCTCTGTCACCCCCCTCTCCTCATGCCCTCAGTCTTTCCTAGCATCAGGGTCTGATTTACAATGAGTCGGCTCTTCTCATCAGGTGGCCAAAGTATTGGAGCTTCAGTTTCAGCATCAGTCCTTCTAATGAATATTCAGGGTTGATTTCCTTTAGGATTGACAGGTTTGATCTCCTCACTGTCCAAGGGACTCTCAAGAGTCTTCTCCAACACCACAGCCAGAACCATCAATTCTTCAGTGCTCAACCTTCTTTATGGTCCAACTCTCACATCCATATATGACTACTGGAAAGACCATAGCTTTGACTATATGGACCTTTGTTGGAAAAGTGATGTCTCTGCTTTCTAATATGCTGTCTAGATTTGTCATAGCTTTTCTTCCAGGGAGCAAGCATCTTTTATTTTTAAGGCTGCAGTCACTGTCCACAGTGATTTTGGAGCCTAAGAAAATAGTCTGTCACTGTTTCCATTTTTTCTCTATTTGCCATGAAGCAATGGGACTGGATGCCATGACCTTCATTTTTTGAATGTTGAGTTTTAAGCCAGCTTTTTCACTTTCACCTTCATCAAGAAGCTCTTTAGTTCCTCTTCCCTTTCTGCCATAAGGGTGGTATCATCTGCATTTCTGAGGTTATTGATATTTCTCCTGGCAATCTTGATTCCAGCTTATGCTTCATCCAGCCCAGCATTTCTCATGATGTACTCTGCATATAAGTTAAATTAGCAGGATGACAATATACAGCCTTGACGTACTCCTTTTCCTATTTGGAACCAGTCTGTTGTTCCACGTCTGATTCTGACTCTTGCTTCTTGACCTGCATGCAGGTTTCTCAGGAGGCAGATAAGGTGGTCTGGTATTTCCATCTGTTTAAGACTTTCCCACAGTTTGTTGTGATCCACACAGTTAAAGGCTTAAGTGTAGTCAATGAAGTGGTAGATGTTTTTCTGGAATTCTCTTGCTTTTTCTGTGATCCAACAGATGTTGGCAATTTGATCTCTGGTTCCTCTGCCTCATCTGAATCCAGCTTGTACATCTGAAAGTTCTTAGTTCACATATTGTTGAAGCCTAACTTGAAGGATTTTGAGTGTTACCTTGCTAGCATGGGAAATGAGTACAATTGTATGGTGGTTTGTACATTCTTTGGCATTGCCCTTCTTTGGGATTGGAATGAAAACTGACCTTTTCCAGTCCTTTGGCCACTGCTGAGTTTTCCAAATTTGCTGGCATATTGAGTGCAGCACTTTAACAGCATCATCTTTTAAGATTTGAAACAGCTCAGCTGGTATTCTAGCACCTCCACTATCTTTGTTCGTAGTGATGCTTCCTAAGGCCCAGTTAACGTCACACTCCAGGATGTCTGACTCTACGTGAGTGATCACAGCATCGTGGTTATCTGGGTCATTAAGAATTTTTTGTACAGTTCCCCTGTGTAGTCTTGCCACCTCTTCTTAACCTCTTCTACTTCTGTTAGGTCCTTACCATTTCTTTCCTTTATTGTGCCCAACTTTGCGTGAAATGTTCCCTTAGTCTAATTTTCTTGAAGAGATCACTAGTCTTTCCCATTCCATTGTTTTGCTTATTTCTTTGCATTATTCACTTAAGAGGCAGAGACCATGTTTATTTTGCTGTTCTGTAGAAGCAAGAAGCACTTAGAGACGCCTGGAGGTCAAAATAAAAAGTTTCCTGTACAATTACCTAATTTGTCAGCTACCTCTTTCCCCAAATCACTTCTTCCTTGATGCTTCTGTAACATTATTTTTCATAACTGTACTACACAATATAGAAAATTTTCATTTATGCTGCTGTCACCCTAGCAGCATAAGTTATTTATATTCATCTTTGTGTATGCATTGCCTATCACAGTGCCTGAAAGATAAGTGCTCAAAAGTGTGCTGAATAAATTAATTTTTTTTTCCTTCAAATACTGCCTAGCTTCAGGGAATAAACCTAGGTAAGTTACCAAAGGATACAAGATGACAGAATTTTTATTCAAGAAAAAATTTCCTGCATTTATTCTGTTTAAAATTAGAACAGGTGCCTTCCGGGAATTCATGAACATCCTATTACTGGATTACTGGGAAAGTACAGGCAAAAGTCGAATGACAAATTGGAAAAGTTCTTATAGATGGACTTTTAAGATTTAGTCATTGTTAAGGACATGGACCAGAATTTATGTAGATGTTTGGGGGTTTTATTTTGTTCTATTTATCTGCAGATATCAAAAGTGTACTAACATGGATGGGCCTAGAGATTGTCGTACTGAGTGAAGTAAGTCAGATAGAGGAGAAGTATCGTGTACCATCCCTTACATGCGGAAACTCAAAAGAAGTGATACAAATGCACTTATTTACGAAACGAAAACAGACTCACAGACTCAGAGAACACACTTGTGGTTCCCAGGGGAGAAGAATGGGATGAAAGGATAGTTGCGAAGTTGGGATGGACAGGTTCGCAGTGCTGTGTTTAAAATGGATAACCAACAAGGTCCTCCTGTATAGCACATGAAGCTCTGCTCAATGTTATGTGACAGGCTGTTGGGGAGGGGAATTTGGGGGAGAATGGACACATGTACATGTGTGGCCGAGTCCCTTTGCTGTTCATCTGATTCTATCAACACACTGTTACTCAGCTGTACTCTAATCGGCTATGTAAAATAAAGAAGTTGAAAATAATGATTGACTCTATCACCAAGAGTGACTCTCTGACTCTTGTTTAGCTGTTTAATTGTGAAGCATCCCAGGATGCTGAGAGAGGCATACAGGTGCCACTCAGGGGTGTGAGCGCTAGATCCAGACATCTGGGTTCAAATCCTACCCATTCCTGCCCCCTCCTTTGCTCTATAATCTCAGCCTGTTAAAATTGTCTCTCTGTCCTTTACTTTTCATCTATAAAGTTGCCAATAATAGTAGTGTCTTCCTCCTGAATTTACTGTAAAAGTGAGAAAACGTATGTAAGTGCTTAGAACACCGCCAAGTTGATACTATTAAATAAGTGCTCAATACTGATTGATTAGTCCCCACCCCCTTCTCCCCAGGGCATGGATTTTTCCCAGTGTGATAGATGTAAAGTGCACAAGCTTCAGATTTAGACAGATATGGATTTGAATTGCAATTCTGCCACTTACTATCTGTGGGAGCTTAGAATACTGCTTACTTTCTCCACATTCTATTTCTTTCATCCTTAACATAGCAATAGTGATGTCCACTTTGTGTGGTGATGCATTCCTTTGGTTCTTCCCTCTCTTAGCCATGCAAGACAGAAGGAAAATCTGCGATGTGCCAGGTACCAAGTCCAAGGCTAGGGGTAGAGCGTGCAGCCCAGGGAAGACAGACATTGTCAGATAATTTATGATAACAGAGTCTGAGTATTTTAGCAACAGCTCACACAGGTTGAGTATTTACTACACGCCAGGCATTGTGCTTAGAAGTTTTCATATTTCATTTCAATTAGTCCTGAAAACAAACCTATGGTGTCGGTGCTATTAGTATTTTTGAAGACATTGGAATTGAGGCAGAAAGAGGCTAAATAAAGGGATTGGAACTCAGGCTGGTTGATGTTGAGTCCTTGAGCTTAATCCTGGTGCTACACTGCGGAGAGCAAGCGCACAGGTCTGTAACAGGGTCTGTAACAAGCCTCGAGGAGCTTGAACTTGTAAGGCATGGCAGGCACAGAGGTGCTTGCAGAGGCTTCAAAGAGCAGACGGACAGGTAGAAGGTACCACCGGGAGAGTCCGTTGCCCAGACGGAAGGGAAAGCCACAGCTTACAGAAGGGACGTATACCAATGTTGGTAGAGACTATTGCGATATATTTTTAAAGTCTAGCATAATTATTTGAAAACAGCAGGTGTTTCATACACGGTTGTTCTTACTATTAATCATGTCTATTACTTTCTTAGTTACAAAAGATGAGAATACCGATATATGAAATTATAAGAAAGTACTAGCCACATTCTGATCTTTCTTTCCATGCTGTGCCAGTGAACCCAGAGATAATGACTGTGACATTCGGATTTTCTTTCAGTGATCTGTAATGCGCAGGTGAAACTTCACAGGCTTGGAGTGTTGACAGGCTCACAGAGGGAGCTGGAAAAGTGATAACAGGGCCCCGGGTCCCTTTCTCTACGATCTTTTCTTTAAGTGGAACAAGTGCAGCACAACCTGACTTTTCAGGCACAAAGAGAAAAATTGTGACTTCTTTTTCTTCCTTCAAGATTGGTTCTAAATATCCTGAAGGGGTATACTATGCTTACCCAGGATCATTACACTAAATGCCTCGGGGTTTTAACATGTGTTTCAGTGGTCCAAGCTATGCCATATTTGTCTAGCACCTAAGCAAACCTCCTGTAAGGTAACTTAAAATTATTCCTTTAGGCCAAAATTATTAATTTTTTAACCATTTTTCACCTGAAAATACAGGATTTATTTCCTTCTCTTTTCTGGGTACAGCAAATGTTCTCTGGAAAATGAAGTTTTTGTAAAAATATAGTGGAAGATAAAATAAGTAAAGCAGTACACCAGTGCATGTTACTAAAGGAATGATGAGGTTTTATTTGCATGGTTCAATGGGAAATTCTGCATCCTACCAGCTTTTCAGACTTGTTTTAGTCAGTCGAGGTTGACAGATACATGCCTCTGGATAAATAAGGTATTCTGGATCATGTAGACACTCATTTCTTCTGATGACTTACATTTTCTTTTCTTTTCTTTTTTTTTAAAGAAAATGATCTTTCTGAAGATTTCCTATTCATAATACCAATATTTTCCATTATTTATTATTATAGACAAAATGCTAATTTTGGATATTTCTATCCTCAATACAAAACATTTGTTCACCTTTGAGTCTGTTTCTTCATTCTTTTTTTTTTTTTTAATTGTTTTTTCCATTTATTTTTATTAGTTGGAGGCTAGTTACTTTACAATATTGTAGAGGTTTTTGCCATACATTGACATGAACCAGCCATGGATTTACATGTGTTCCCCATCCTGATCCCCCCTCCCACCTCCCTCCCCATCCCATCCCTCTGGGTCTTCCCAGTGCACCAGCCCTGAGCACCTGTCTCATGCATCCAACCTGGGCTGGTGATCTGTTTCACCCTTGATAATATACATGTTTCGATGCTGTTCTCTCGAAACATCCCACCCTCGCCTTCTCCCACAGAGTCCAAAAGTCTGTTCTGTACATCTGTGTCTCTTTTTCTGTTTTGCGTATAGGGTTATCATTACCATCTTTCTAAATTCCATATATATGCATTAGTATACTGTATTGGTCTTTATCTTTCTGGCTTACTTCACTCTGTATAATGGGCTCCAGTTTCATCCATCTCATTAGAACTGATTCAAATGAATTCTTTTTAATGGCAGAGTAATATTCCATGGTGTATATGTACCACAACTTCCTTATCCATTCGTCTGCTGATGGGCATCTAGGTTGCTTCCATGTCCTGGCTATTATAAACAGTGCTGCGATGAACACTGGGGTGCACGTGTCTCTTTCAGATCTGGTTTCCTTGGTGTGTATGCCCAGGAGTGGGATTGCTGGGTCATATGGCAGTTCTATTTCCAGTTTTTTAAGAAATCTCCACACTGTTTTCCATAGCGGCTGTACTAGTTTGCATTCCCACCAACAGTGTAAGAGCGTTCCCTTTTCTCCACACCCTCTCCAGCATTTAATGCTTGTAGACTTTTGGATAGCAGCCATTCTGACTGGCGTGTAATGGTACCTCATTGTGGTTTTGATTTGCGTTTCTCTGATAATGAGTGATGTTGAGCATCTTTTCATGGGTTTGTTAGCCATCTGTATGTCTTCTTTGGAGAAATGTCTGTTTAGATCTTTTGCCCATTTTTTGATTGGGTCATTTATTTTTCTGGAATTGAGCTGCAGGAGTTGCTTGTATATTTTTGAGATTAATCCTTTGTAGCTTCGTTTGCTATTATTTTCTCCCAATCTGAGGGCTGTCTTTTCACCTTGCTTACATTTTCTAAGTATTGACAGTTTGGCATCCAAATGATAACTTCGTAAAGCAAAATATTAAGATTGTTTATGCTATGGACTGCAGGCTTTTGTCTCTCCCTTTCCCATTCGTATGCTGAAGTCCTAAGCCCCAGTAGAGTTTGGAGGCAGTAATTAGGGCTAGATGAGGTCATGGGGTGGGGGTCATGATGAGACTTGTTGTTCAGTTGCCAAGTCACGTCCAACTCTTTGTGACTCCATGGACTGTAGCACACCAGACTCCTCTGTCTTCCACTGTCTCCCAGAGTTTGGTCAAATTCATGTCCGTTGAGCCGGTGATACTGTCTAATCACCTCGAGAGCGCTAAGGCTCTCCCTGTCCTTCCCGTGTGAGTGTGTATACGCCTAGGAGGCAGATGGCTGCAAGCTGGGAGGGGATTCTCACCAGAAACTGAATTTGCTGGCACCTTGATCTTGAACTCCCCAGCCTCCAGAACAAAAAGGTCTGTGTTTTAAGCCACCTAGGCTATGGTAGTTTGTTATAGCAATTTAGGCTAAGACATTGTAGCACTCATCACATGATCTTGGGCTCAGCAATCCTCTGTCCTAATAAATTAGCAGTGGGTAAGATTAGTTGTACACAGATGTACACTGAAGTATGCATGATTTCCTGCTTAGTTTCATTTTTTTCCCCCAGTGGGTTTAGAAATCTTTGTCTTGGGACTTCCGTGGTGGTCCAGCTTTTAGGACTTGAGCTTCCAGCGCAGGGGATGCAGGTTCGATCCCTTGTCGGGGAACTAAGATCCCACATGCCACACAGAACAGCCAAAAAGAAAGAAATCTTTGTTTTACAAGTTCTAACATGTTTTCAAAGCTTGTTTTCTTGTTCTCCATTGTTTTCAAATACATTGAATTATTTAAATACATTTAATTATTTTTTTCTTACAGGTTTCTCCTGGGTATCTTTCAAGATGAAATCTTCTGTTTGTAAATTACGTTTTTTCCAAATGTAAAGGAGCTGTAACCAAGCGTGTTACATTCAAATAATATTTTACTGATCTAATATTTATATAAGCCTTTGCTTATTAAATAGCAACCCACTCCAGTACTCTTGCCTGGAAAATTCCATGGACTGAGGAGCCTGATAGGCTACAGTCCACGGGGTGGCAAAGAGTTGGACACGACTGAATGACTTCACTTTCACTTTCACTTTTGTTTATTTTGGGCTTCCCTAATAGCTCAGTTGGTAAAGAATTCGCCTGCAATGCAGGAGACTCAGGTTCAATTCCTGGGTCAGGAAGATCTGCTGGAGAAGGGATAGGCTACCCACTCCAGTATTCTTGGGCTTCCCTTGTGGCTCAGATGGTAAAGAATCTGCCCACACTGTGGGAGACCTGGCTTTGATCCCTGGGTTGGGAAGATCCCCTGGAGAAAGGGAAAGGCTTTTTGCTGTAAGTCTTTCTTTTAATGTTGAAGAGTAGAGTTGACAGAATGTGTCTTTAACTTATCGCAGCCTTCCTTAATATATTTCTGCCTGCTTCCTCCTGGCTTTTATGCTATTGCTATTTCTGTGCCATAAATGCATAATTCAATGCTACTAATCGTGCTTTAAACCAGGGCTTGGTTATAGACCCCAAACCAAATTCTGCCTGTGGGCTAAAAATGATTTTTTTTACATTATTTTTAAATGGTTGGAAATATAAAAAAGAAAAATATTTTGTGACACATGACAATTGTATTAAATTCAGATCTCCATGTTTATAAGTAAAGTTTTATTGGAACACAGCCATGCTCATTCATTTGTCTATGACTGCTTTCCGGCTACAGGGGCAGAGTTGAATAATTGCAACAGAGACCATTTGGTCTGTAAAGCTAATACTATTTACTCTCAGGCTCTTTACAGACAATGCCTGCCAATCTTTTAGAACATTAAAGAAATAGGAAAGAGAGAATGGCTTTTATGTTTGCATTCAGTTTAACCATTTGAGTTGCTTGACCCTCAACTTGCAGTCTTCCTTGTACACAGTGTCCCAGATGGTTTTTGCTCTTTGCTTTCTCCACTTCCCCAGAGGTAGACTACTGTTGCTCAATTCTTGGTACTTGCGAGCCTGGTGGTGGGTGACAAAGGAGCTTCTCTGTTGTCCCAGCCCAGCCTTGGTCTCAGGAAGACCCTGTTCCTGAGTTTCAGGAATGGGCTTTCTCAGTGATCCTGTCTCTCCCTGGTCTACCAGACTAAACCTTTCCCTCATCCTTGGAGGGTCTTGGTGGGAGAGCTCCCTGTCCCTCCTTCAGTGGCAGAGGACCGCCAGTAATACTGGTAAGATCACAGAGTTAGCACTCTTCCCTGCCTCCCTCTCCCTCCACCTTGGGGTGAGTGCATGTATGGGTGCCCAATTGTGTCCAACTCCTTGAGACCCCATGAACTATAGCCCACCAGGCTCCTCTGTCCGTGGGATTTCCCAAGCAAGAATACTGGGGTATGTGTTCAGTCACTCAGTTGTATCTGACTCTTTACAACCTCATGGACTGTAGCCTGCCAGGCTCCTCTGTCCATGGGATTTCCCAGGTAAGAACACTGGAGTATACTGGGGGAATACCGCCATTTCCTCCTCCAGGGGATCTTCCCGACCCAGGGATCGAACCCGAATATCCTGCATTGGCAGGAGGATTCTTTATTACTGAGCCACCTGGGAAGCCCCTACCTTGGGGTAGAAGTGTTTTTTCTTTTATCTGTCTCCTAGCTCTAATGGGTTTTTACCTTTACTCTTAACTGTGATCCATTCTTTCTCACCAGCTCCCAGTAAAAGTTTGTGCAAAAGCATGTCAGAGACTTCCCTGGCAGTCCAGTGGTTGAGATTTTGCCTTCCAAAGGAGGGGTTGTGAGTTTGATCCCTGGTCAGGCAGCTAAGATCCCACATGCCTCGAAGCCAAAAAACCAAAACATAAAACAGGAATATTATTGTAACAAATTCAATAAAGACTTGAAAAATGGCCCATATTAAAAAAAAAAAAACTTGAAGAAAAGAAGGTCTGGAATTAAATGCCACTCCCAGAGGTTTTATATTGTCATGTTAGCTCATGTTTGTACTTTCCTCAGTCAGTTAAACATTTTAGCTAATTTTCTTTCCCCACTTGTGTGACACCTAGTGTCTCTCCTGCCGTGCTGGGTGTGAGCCTGGCTCACCTTCCCTCTCCGCCTGGATCACCTTCCCTCTCTGCCTGGATGGGTTTCTATACCTTTTACTATTTCTGTTGTGCAAAGTTAGCTCATCTTCTGTGAGCTGTAATTCACACTAACCTAATTGAGTAAGAAAGAGTGTTCCCAGTTGGGAAGACAGACTTAGAAAGCATTTTTGCAGCCTGGTTAATATTTGGTATTTATTTGCACATCTGAGCAACTATTTGGTTAGGCAGACTGTCTTTATGTTGTTGCTCACATTTCAAATTAAAATTCCATTTAGAGACTAATTTGAGTGAGTCCATAGTATGGCAGACTGAGCTAACACAGAACCTCTCCCATTACAAACATCAAGATGTGCCAGATAAAAACTAACAATTAAAAACCTCTCAAAAAAAAAAATAAATAAAAAAAAAAATAAAAAACTCTCTATAGTTTGGATTGCAAGTGAGAAAGCATAATCTCCAGGGGCCAGGAATGAAAGGGGAAGTGAAGGCTGGAATGGCAGTGATATTGAGCTGACATCTTGGTAGATGAGGACAGAGGGAGATGAAGTGGATGCCAAGTGGTCACAGACTCAGAAATAAGCCCTATGGCCGGGGACAAAGCAGGTACTGGAGGGAATATGTTAAATTTTCATTATACCCGTACCCTAAACTGTATTACTTAGCTGGGAGCCTGACTATATACCACTGAGTTAGTTCAAAACACTTTCTCTCAAGGAACTTAGATAAAATGAATCTGAGCCTAGGACAGACTAGAGGAAGTAAAATGAAAGCACTCTTTAGAAACATCCAGTCACACTGGTTTCTCATAGAAGAAATAATCCCTGCCAAATGGGAGCTCACAAATAAACATTAGAACAAATGAGGAGGAGAACATAGGAGTGAGTCAGGGCAGACAAGTCAGGGGGTGAGTGAGAACTGTGTTTTGTGCAGAAAGAACAGAAATGCAGAGAGAAGAATGAGAAATATAGAAGAAATCAGAAAGAGACCATAAGCATATTTATAATGATTTAAAAGTGCACTCTAAAAAATAGAACGTATAAGGAAAAAACATGACACTGAAAAATAATAAGTATGCTAAGAGAGAAGACTTTTTAAAAATAAAATGACATTAAATTATATTAAAATTTTGAAAAACTTGAAAACTTCTATTTATAACACCATTTAAAAAATTTCCATATAGGAACATTAGCACTGTTTTGCTTTATCTGATACTGTGGGCTTAAATTAGAAATGACTGTGGAACCTGAATGGGAGCTATTGTCGGTTAAGTATCAAAACAGCCAGGAACTGGGGGTAAGGTTTATGTTTAGTTTTGATTTTCTGAAATGCGAAAGTGATCATGTCACTCTGCATTAAACTCTTTGGTGGCTGATCGTTTTCCAACATTTTAAATATACTTTAATGTGTTCTTAATTTTATGAACTGACCATATGCCAAAAATAATTTATGTATGGCCTTTCCTTTTTACTATGTATGTCCCAGATGCCGAGAACACAGCCTGGCACATTGTAGGTGTTTACTGAATGTTTGTTGAATAACCAAACTCAGAGTCTTAGCACTGTTCTCTTTGGGGGAGAAACTTTCCCTTCTTCTTCCTCCCTTTTCTTAGCAAATTCCTACTTGTCTTTTTAGCATTTGGGTTTCAGATTCCTCAAAGGATCTTTTCTTAATCACTGAGACTAGTTTAGTTGCCTCCGTTTTATGCTTCCTTAGCAGTTTATAATGCCCTTTTGTGTGTGTGTGTGTTCAGTCACTGTGTTGTGTCTGACTCTTTGTGACCCCGTGGACTGTAGCCTGCCAGGCTCCTCTGTCCATGGGATTTTCCAGGCAAGAGTACTGGAGTGGGTTGCCACTTCCTACTCCAGGGGATCTTCCCGACCCAGGAACTGAACCCACGTCTATTGCATCTCCTGCATTGGCAGGAAGATTCTTTACCATTCGAGGTATCTGGGAAGCCTGCCCTTTTGTAAATTCACTCAGATACTCACTTCAACATTTCTTGAGTGCCTACTAAGTCTTAACACCTGTTCTAGGTCCTGGGGATACAGCAGTGAACACAGACACAATTTCAACTCTTGTGAAGCATATATTCTAGTGAGGTGAGGGTGGAGGGCGGACAAGACAAACAAGTGAGTACATAGAACTTTCTATAACTTTAAGTCATCTGAAGACACACAGGGCAAGGAAGTAGGGGTGGATCCGGGGAAGTCTTCCTGCATTAGGTGTTAGTGAATAAGGAGTTTCCCCTGAAGATAATTGGAGAAAAGCAGCCCAGGAGAAAAGGCCTGCTTGAATGGTAAAGGCCCAAGGGTAAAGGCCTGAATGAGTAATATTCGGAAAGTATTTTAGGAAAAGCACTGAGGCCTGGTATGCCTGGGGCAGAGTCAACAACGGGAAGGGTAGAAGGCGATGAAGACAAAGAGACTTTTGGGTCTCCAGTTTTTTTGGGGGGTGGGGGGCGGTGGATCAGGGGGCCTGCCTGGTGGCTCAGATGGTAAAGAATCTGCCTGTAATGCAAGAGACCGGAGTTCCATCCTGGGGTGGGAAAGATCCCCTGGAGGAGGAAATGGCAACCCACTCCAGTATTCTTGCCTGGAGAATCCCATGGACAGAGGAGCTGGCGGGTCACAGCCCATGGGGTCGCAAAGGTCGGACACGACTGAGCAGGAATCGCACTCGGACAAGGGACAAGCGGTGTCGTTTTAGTTGTCGCAGCTCCGTGTGAGATGGGCAGGGCTGAGGGGGAAGGCGCCGGGTGTGGGTTCTGCGGGGGGGAGTCCTCGGAAAGCCGGGTCCTAAAGGTGCAACCTCAGGAGCAGCCGTGAGGCGGCGCCAGGCCGCTCCCGGAAGCGCGACCCGAGGCTGGGAGCCGGGGTCCTCGGCGGCGCTGGCGGGCCCAGCCTCCCGGCGGGTGGGCCCGCGAACAGAATAGAGGGGCCTGGCTTCGGGCTGCGGTCCGGGGCCTGGCCTGGTGGCGCCCATCTGTTTGAGGGACAGTTTGGTTGTCCCAGCCCAGCGCAGCCGCCGCGGCAGAAGGTCTACACGCAGCAGTTTTCAGAGCTGCCAGCGTGGCCGGGGCAGGGTCCCGGGCCGCCCGGTCGGCACGCAGGTGCTGTCGTGCCTTGCGGGGTGACTGCGGCCGCTGAGGGCCGTCTGGCCGCCTCTGGGGAGACTGTGGGGCGGACGAGGTCCGGAGCGAGCTCTGCAGGTAGGCCCCGGGCCCTCCGCCCAGAGGAGCCTGAGGTAGGCCCCGGGCCCTCCGCCCAGAGGAGCCTGAGGTAGGCCACAGGGCCTCCGCCCAGAGGAGCCTGATGCCCGCTGTTTTGAGGACTTTGACTTTTATTCCTAAGATGATAAAACTACAGTGGTAGGGTTTTTACTTTGAACGGGCTCTCGCAGCTGTGTTGACAGTAGGGGTAAAAGGTAGACGGGGAGATAAGAAAGTAATTAAAAGAATCCGTCCATATCAGAGATGATGGTGGTTCGGCTCAGGGTAGTCACAGGAAAGGTAGTGCTAAGTGGTCAAATTCTGGACTTGCTAGGAAGACTTAGCCAGCAGGATTTGATGAAGGCTTGATTGAGTATAAGGTGTAGAAGAAACAAAGTGGTTAATAGAGAATCAGGTGTTTGGTTTGAGAATCAGACAATCTGCCATTTCACCTGATATCGAAAAGGCTCTAGAAGAACATAGGAGGGAAGGGGTATGTCCAGGAGAAATACCGAGTTTGGACTTGTAGAGATATCTATTAGACACACTCCAGTGGAGAGTTTGAATTGGCAACTGTATATAAAACTCTGGAGCTCAAGAGAAGACGCCAGGATGGAGATACAAATATGGGAATTATCAACATATAGATGGTATTTGAAGGTATCTGGGGTCTGTCTAGTCAAGGCTATGGTTTTTTCAGTAGTCAGGTATGGATGTGACAGTTGGACTATAAAGAAAGCTGAGTGCTGAAGAATTGATGCTTTGAACTGTGGGTTGGAGAAGACTTGAGAGTCCCTTGGACTGCAAGGAGATCCAGCCAGTCCATCCTAAGGGAGATCAGTCCTGGGTGTTCATTGGAAGGACTGATGTTGAAGCTGAAACTCCAATACCTTGGCCACCTGATGTGAAGAACTGACTCATTGGAAAAGACCCTGACGCTGGGAAAGATTGAAGGCGGGAGGAGAAGGGGACGACAGAGGATGAGATGGTTGGATGGCATTACCGACTCAATGGACATGGATTTGGGTGGACTCTGGGAGTTGGTGATGGACAGGGAGGCCTGGCGTGCTGCAGTCCATGGGGTCGCAAAGAGTCGGACATGACTGAGCGACTGAACTGAAAGCCATATGGAGGATGAAAAAATGCAATGTTTGGTGACTCTGCTCTGGGTAATTATAACACTTAAAGGTTGAGAAGATGTGGAAGCACCAGCCAGGGAGGAAAACTAGAGCGGTGATCAGAGGCCAAGTAAATGAAACCTATTAAGAAGATGGAAAGATTTATCGATGTGAAATGGTATTAATAACAGGTGAAGTAAGATCTTTTCTGGGAATTGACCACTGTGGTTATCAGTGTGAAGGTCACTGATGGTCCTGACACTGGTTTGAAATAGTGGTTGAAATACTGGTAAAAGCTTCATTGGTATAGGCTCAAGAGAGAATAAGAAGAGAGATGTTAGTGACAGTATGGACAACTTTTTTGGATAACTTTTGCTTTCAGAGAAATAGTATAGTACTAGCTAGAGGGAGATAAAATACTCAGCACACCTGCAACTCCTGTGTCTGTAAGAATGGTAAGAACTACACTGATAACAACTATATCCATCTTATTGACTGCGTTTTGCCTGGTACCATTGCCTGACCAAAAGCAAATGTACAACTAATTATTTCTTGAACAATAAGTACCATTTCAGTTAAAATTGTAATAAAAAATTTTAAGGTTTAGACGTATTTTCAAGAGATGTTACTTTTTTAAAATTGGATAAGAATAGGTATTGTGACACTGGTTAAGAAATGAAGTGATCACAGATAATGTGATCATTACATCTACATACCAATTTCCTATCTGGCTCAATTATGCTAAGTACCACATGCCACCTTTATTTCAGGAAAACAGTGCAATAATGACAAATCAATTTGCTAAAAATATTCAGTGCAGGTAACTTTATCTAGAGTATAGTTTTTCAAATCATGGAGATAAGGGAAATACGTTTTTAAGTCTTTAAGGAGATGTTCGTAGTATCAGAGTTGTGTGTGAAAGGTGGATTCATTGCTAAATGATGGTACACATTTATTTTATGAAACATGTTTATTTGCTTTGAAGATGAGCAGTTGAAGTACAGTAGGTCCTAGGCTTGACATATGGTGACTACAGAGATGAGTGAAGTCATGAAGTTCAATTCAGTTCAGTCGCTTAGTCGTGTCTGACTCTTTGCAACCCCATGAACCGCAGCACGCTAGGGCTGTCCTGTCCAACTCCCAGAGCTTACCCAAACTCATGTCCATTGAGTCAGTGATGCCATCTAACCATCTCATCCTCTGTCATCCCCTTCTCCTCCTTCCTTCAATCTTTCCCAACATCAGGGTCTTTTCAAATGAGTCAGCTCTTCGCATCAGGTGGCCAAAATATTGGAGTTTCAGTTTCAGCATCAGTCCTTCCAGTGAACACACAGGAATGATTTCCTTTAGGAGACACTGGTTGGATCTCCTTGCAGTCCAAGGGACTCTCAAGAGTCTTCTCCAACACCACAGTTAAAAGCATCAATTCTTCAGCGCTCAGCTTTCTTTATAGTCCAACTGTCACATCCATACATGACTACTGGAAAAACCATAGCCTTGACTAGATGGACCTTTGTTGACAAAGTAATGTCTCTGCTTTGTAATATGCTGTCTAGGTTGGTCATAACTTTCCTTCCAAGGAGTAAGTGCCTTTTAATTTCATGGCTGCAGTCACCATCTGCAGTGATTTTGGAGCCCCAAAAAATAAACTCAGCCACTGTTTCCACTGTTTCCCCATCTATTTGCCATGAAGTGGGGGGACCGGATGCCATGATCTTAGTTTTCTGAATGTTGAGCTTTAAGCCAACCTTTTCACTCTCCTCTTTCACTTTCATCAAGAGACTCTTTAGTTCTTCTTCACTTTCTGCCATAAGGGTGGTGTTATCTGCATATCTGAGGTGATTGATATTTGTCCTGGCAGTCTTGATTCCAGCTTCTGCTTCCTCCAGCCCAGCATTTCTCATGATGTACTCTGCATATAAGTTAAATAAGCAGGGTGACAGTATACAGCCTTGATGTACTCTTTTCCCTATTTGGAACCAGTCTGTTGTTCCATGTCCAGTTCTAACTGTTGCTTCCTGACCTGCATACAGATTTCTCAAGAGGCAGGTCAAGTGGTCTGGTATTCCCATCTCTTTAAGAATTTTCCACAGTTTATTGTGATCACACAGTCAAAGCCTTTGGCATAGTCAGTAAAGCAGAAATAGATGTTTTTCTGGAACTCCCTTGCTTTTTTGATGATCCAGCAGATGTTGGCAATTTGATCTTCAGTTCCTCTGCCTTTTCTAAATCCAGCTTGAACATCTGGAAGTTCACGGTTCATGTATCGCTGAAGCCTGGCTTAGAGAATTTTGAGCATTACTTTACTAGCGTGTGAGATGAGTGCAATTGTGCAGTAGTTTGAGCGTTCTTTGGCATTGCCTTTCTTTGGGATTGGAATGAAAATTGCCCTTTTCCAGTCCTGTGGCCACTGCTGAATTTCCCAAATTTGCTGGCATATTGAGTGTAGCACTTTCACAGCATCATCTTGTAGGATTTGAAATAGCTCAACTGGAATTCCGTCACCTCCACTAGCATTGTTCCTAGTGGTACTTCCTAAGGCCCACTTGACTTCACATTCCAGGATGTCTGGCTCTAGGTGAGTGATCACACCATCATGATTATCTGGGTCGTGAAGATCTTTTTTGTATAATTCTTCTGTATATTCTTGCCACCTCTTCTTAATATCTTCTGCTTCTGTTAGGTCCATACCATTTCATGAAAGATAAGATTAAACATGTAGGTTGCAGTGAGAGGTGCTTAGCTTTGTTCGATGGGTAATCTAGAGCAGGGAAAATTAAAGAATATTTTTTTAAACTTTTGAGCAGGGAAGTGAAATCATCTGAGCTGTGTATTTATTGGTTAGTTTGAAAATTGGCTGCAGGATTTAATATATGGGGAAGATGAATGCTTTACAAACATAACTCTGGAAGATTTTATTGGATGCTCTTCGAAAAACGTTCCATGGTAAAATGAATTAGGAAATATTGGGTTTCCGAAACGTCAGGCTAAACAAACTGAAAGATGTTTCTCTAATGTGTAGCCTTTAAGATACTTTGTGAATCTACAAGTTGTATGGAATATGCAGATCATGAAACTCTTTATTCCAGGAACCCTGTTATTCTTTGGAACAGTTTGATAATTTTGGACTATCATCGTATTACCGTTGTAATCTGAATGACCTAACATGAATTTGACAAGGAGTTTTGAGAATGGAAAGGAAGGAAGAGGTAATGATAGGCATGATAGGTGGTGAAAATGGGAGAGGAAAAAGTCAAAGGGAAAATGTGGGTCCACAGCTTTGATGAGCTTAGCTTAGCACCTCGTGAACTTTAAGATGCTGGAAGACAACCAATGAGTAAATTAGGGTTCCTCTCCCCTGAGAATACTTTTATTGTCTGCAACCATAGTTTCACGATTGTAATGAAAAAATGTAGCAACACATTATACTGCACACTTGAAACCGATATAATATTGTAAATCAACAATTAAATTAGAGCTTTAACCTGGAAGGCTTGATTCAAGGCTGGAAATAAGTTTTAGGAGCACAGATACCATGTAGCATATGGTGCACGAGGATAATCTTGAAACGATTAAAGCATAAATTAGGGATACTGAAGAAGTATAGCTGCAGGCTTTTTATTTTTCAGAAAAAAAATGTGGGGTACAGCAAAAGACTAGTTTTAGAAAAAACACAGCAGCAAGTACTTGAAAGTAAGCATCATTTTCAGTATTTGGACTGAGATATAAAAAGATAACCTGTGTGAAATCTGTTTTTATGCTTAGCATATTAATTCCCCATGTCAGTAAAGTGTGATGCTTCTTTCAGAAATCCTGAAGGATGTCAGTTAAAATCCTCTGCATACTTGGGTAGTCGGTATATTGTGATAAGCTGGAAATTCCTCACTTTTTCAGCTTTGTCATCTGTCCACTGTGTCCGTATGAGGAGGACCATCCTAGGTTTATGACTCCTGTCCTTGACGTTCTCGCACGTCTGCCTTCTGGGCCTCCTTGTGAACCTCCGCTCTCAAAGAGGCGCTTGTTCTCTAGAACTGTGCTGTCGGTACTTACAGGTGTATCACGGAAAGTCTAGGAAGTTATAGAATGGTTGTGAAAGGCTGAAAAAGTATCAGAAATAAAACCTTTAAAAACTCAGAAAATCGAGATGAAATAAAATACAACACAGTATGTCCTTTGTTGTATTAATATCCTTTGCATAATTGCATCTACTTGCATTTCTGTTCAGAAGGAGGGGCACGTCACAAAACATGTAGATGCATTTTCAAGGTCAGAATGTGCAGTTTGGAAGAAAAATATGGAGCAGACGGTAAGCTCATAGGAAAATTAAGTCAGCCAGCTCTCCCCAGATGGTCATCTTTATACTGTATTTTTTGTAGTTTGCGAATTAGGCACCTGTGTTTTCTTCAACTCACTCTGTGCCATGTGAATTCTTACATTTGACATTTTATTTACAAATAAAAACAATAAGTTCTGATTTTTTTTCCACCAGAACCCCCATATTTTTTTTTTCTTGAAATGAAATAACACTTATTCATATTTTGGAATTCCTAAAATGCTTATTTGAATTTTACAGTTTATTGCCTGGTATGATAGTGGTTCAACTCACATAAAGGATTTCTTTTTGCATTTCTCAGGACACTGGCTTGAGTAACTTTTAAGGACTGTTCAGTTGTGTGTGTGTGTGTATATGTAATATATATATTTTTTCCTGTAGAATGTATTTTTAAAGGAAATTATGGTTCGTGATAAAAATAGCTGTATTGATTTCATGTCTAATTTAGTCTAAATGTTCCTTGATTGTGACAGTTTGTTGTTAAGTACATCATTTAACCCCATATGTAAGAAGAACATAATGCCTTTAAATACACAGTGATTTTCAGGTAAACAATATGTTTTTCTTAGCCACTGCTTTCAGACTTCTGTGGCATTTGAACTGGCATTCTGTTATTGAAATGTCAGATAAAAATAGTAACGCTACCTCTATCCAAGCTTAATAAAGCAACACAATTTCCTCTTTCTTTTGCTTCATTTATATACATTGAGATGCATGTAGGAGAAGAAGGATTCCTAAGAGAGACATGTTAATCTTTTTCCTTTCCTGTTAAAGATATCTTTGATAAACGTAACGAAAGTAAAGTTGTTTAAAGCATTATTAGAATGTTATGATGTTCTTGCACCTGAGTTAAGATATTCAGTGTATGTATAATTAAAGATAAGATAAAACTACTCAGTAAATTATGGCAGGTGTGGCTTATGTTAATGACACTTGAAAAATAATACCTTTCAAATTAAACTTTTTAATGTAAGAGTAGCTTGTTTTGCATTAAAACATGTGAATTCATACTCTGATTTAAGTATTGGGATATTATCTTATTCAAAAGATAAAACAAAGCTAACCTTATTTTATTTTCTCTGAAATGGAACAAAACCCACCTATTTCCTATAAATTCAAGACCTTGTTGAGCAAGTCATTTCAAGTTTATTGCATTTGCCTGTTTGTTTTGAGGTCAATTAGATCCTAATGACTCATGAATTAGAAAAGGTACAAGTATAATTTTAAGGGCATCTAATGGTCTATGGGATTAAATTTTCATCTGACAAGAAAATATTGTTATTTTAATCTAATCTGAAGTTGCAGCATCTGTTTTTATCCAATTAAATGTTTTATTTGTGAATTTTAAATTTAACTCCTCATGCTTAGAGTCTGCATCCCAACCTCCAAATTCCATCTCCTAGAACTTCCTTAGAATTACATTTGAAAAATGTTTCTGATACATTTTCATGCATACAGCAGTTAAATTATGGTTACAGAGTCAGTGGGACAGTCTTTTTGGGCAGTGTGTTGAATAGCATCATATAAGTCACCCCTACTCCAAAATATTTCCTCCATCTCTGGACGTGTGTTTTCTTCTGGCTCATTTGTTTATTCAGTAAATATTTAATGAGCACCTGCCTCGTTAACGGCCTTCCACTGGGCGTGGACAGCAAAGAACAGAAACAATCACGGTTCTTGTTTTCCTGAAGCTTACAATCTACAGGAGAGAAGAAGTAGTCAAATAATCCTGGAGATAAACATAAAATTATAATAATCAGTACTAGGAAACAGAGATGGACTATGGAGTAGTCCATAGCACAGAGTAGGCATTTAATAGTAGGTACTTAATATTTGTTGGCTGGATTAATGAAAAATAATTGAATGAAAGGGATAACATGGAGAATTATCCTAGAGAAAGCTTCCCTGAGGAAGTTATATTTGACCTGAGATCTGAAGCATGAATAATCACTCAGTTGGTAAATAGTATAGGAAAGAGAGTTTCAAACAAAGAGAAAAACAAGGTTTTGTGGCAAGATGGACCATGGCAAATAAAAGAGAGTAAGCCTATAATAAGAGTTCAAAATAGAACATGGTGCCAGAGACACTGGAGTGATTAGTCTTCATTCACAGACAGAATGATTGTCTGTGGCCAAAATCCTACATGTGTGTATGCTAAGTCACTCCAGTGGTGTCTGACTCTTTGTGACTCCATGGTCTATACAGCCTGCCAGGCTCTTCTGTCCATGGGATTCTCCAGGCAAGAAGACTGGAGTGGGTTGCCTTGTCCTCTTCCAGGGATCTTCCTGACCCAGGGATTGATCAAACCCATGTCTCATGTCTCCTGCATTGGCAGGCAGGTTCTTTACCACTAGCGCCACCAAGGAAGCCCCCTGAAATGAATAGATGACTTTGGTAGGTGAGAAGATGTAAGGTTACTAGGAAAATATCAATTGTATTTCTATATAACAGCAGTGAGCAATTGAAAACTAAAATTCAAAAAACAATAATATTTATGATAGCATCAAAATCATGAAATACTTAGAGTCAAATTTAACACAGTTTGTGTAAGAACTGGATTCTAAAATGTACAAAATGATGCTCAGAGAACATAAAGATTTAAATAGAATGGTATACGATGCTCATGTGTTTAGGGATTCAGCACTGTAAAGATGTCGTTTTTCCCCAAATTGTTACACAGTTGTAACACAATCCCAGATAAAATGTTAGTGATTTTTTAAAAATTGATAATTTAATTGTAAGATCTGTATGAAAATACAGATAGGATAGAATAGCAAAATTGAAAACCAAGAACAAAGTTGGAAGGTTTATGTTGCTACTTCATATCATAACTTGCTATAAAGGTATGTAACCAAGATGATGTTGGTGTAAGTATTGATATGCCAAGCAGTGAAATATAGGATAGAGGTCAGAAATAGGCCCACAAGTATATGGCCAATACTCAATAGTTGTACTAGGGAAACTCAATGGAGAAAGGCTAGTCCTTTTAATAAGTGGTACTATAAGAATTTGATACTCTATGCAAAAAATCAAACCTGACACTTCCTATCTTATTCAAAACTCATGCTCAAAACTCAACTCAAAAATGCACCATAATTCTAAATGTAAGAGCTAAAATTACTATACTCATTTAAAGTAAAATATAGAGGAAAATATTTGAGAGCTTGGGTCAATCCAAGATTTCCTAGACTGAATGTAAAATGCATGAACTATAGTAGAAAATGATAATAAGTTTTAATTTGTTGGTATTGTCAAGAAGGGTATTGTTAAAGAAATTTTCAATTAAAAGGTATTGTTAAGAGAATTAAAAAACAACTCAAGAACCAGGAGAAAATATTCACACAATATATCTGTTAAAGGATTTGTATCCAGAATAGCTCAGATGGTAAAGAATCTGCCTTCAGTGCAGAAGACCCGGGTTCAATCCCTGGGTCGGGAAGATGCCCTGGAGAAACGAATTGCAACCCACTCCAGTATTCTTCTTACCTGGGAAATCCCATGGACTGAGAAGTCTGGCGGGCTATAGTCTGTGGGGTTGCAAAGAGTCAGACACGACTGAGTGACTAACACTTCACTTTCACGCTAAATATATAAAGAACTATTAAAACTCAACAATTTAAATAAATGACCTAGTTAAAAAAATAAACACAAAATTTAGATAGACACCCCAGAAAAGAAGATGTACAGACGGCAGGTAAACATATGAAAGGATGTAGCAGATATGAGAATATTGATTTAGACAATGTTGCAGTCATTCTCATGAATTGTACAGATTTGTGTATACCGTAAGCTATTTTTAGTTAGGACCAAGTGACAAAGGCAAATCTGAACAATTTCAATCAAATATTGAGTAGTGTAGTGGATAAAGATCAGGCCTGGGGTTCAGAGTATCTTAGTTCTAATTCCGACTTCATCATTGACATGTCAGACTACAGAGAAAATATCAAATGTGACTGAACCATCACATCCAGTGGCAAAGCATCCCTCTTCCTCCTTGTTGAAGTGGTCATTCCTCAGGTAGTTTCATACCTAGTCCTGGAAATAGACTTTTAGTATTAGAAACTGTATTCACTGATGAATGGGAATGCCTGTTTGATTGTGGAAGTATAATACCATTTAATCTAAATCCTAAAGCTAAATATTAAGTAGAAACAAAAAAAAATCACCCACTCTTTGAGATGGACAATTTTTATAAAGGCACCTATGTTAGAGAAAATATTACTCAGAAAATAGAGTTAATAGAATAAACAATACCTGCTTTAACAAATATCAGAATATCAAGAAAATAATAAGCTGATATGAAAAACAGTCATAAAGAGAAAATTTGAAAATAAGGAGATGGAAAATGCCATACCAGAGAGAAGTTAGAACAAAAATAGGCAGAATGATATTAATAGAATTCAAGCCAAAACTAATTATGACAAAGGATGATATTTAGTAGAGAAACATTAGTAAGAATCTATTAGAATCCTAAACCTAGCATCAGTTTAGCAGTATATGTGTATAAGTCAGAAACTGTTAGTGGAAAAAATCAGCAATTCAACACAACTTTCTCAGAGATTGACAGCTAATAAATAGACAATAAAAAGTTAGACTATTTGAAATCTCAGTAAAACATTGAACAAGCTCAAGCACACATTTTATGTATGTTTGTATCTGTATTATCTGTTATTTTCAAACATATGTGACATATTTACCATGTATTACTCCAAAAATTTGTTAAAATGTGAAATGAGAACTCACACAAGTAATTTTCTCTGATCAATATATGATGCAATCAAAAAATAAAGAGTAAAGTACAGTTCTCTTAAAAGCATTCCCTTGAAAAAAATCATTTTTCTGTAAAGTGTTCACTTTAATAGATCAAAATTAAATGGTGGGCTACAAAGAAATGATCTGTCAAAAGAAGCAAGATATTGGTATAATGGGATTCTGAGAAAAAAGTAGGGTCATTAAAACACAGATTCCCTGGTGTCTCAAACCCACCTGTGATGCAGGAGACCTGAATTCAGTCCCTGGGTCAGGAAGATCCTCAGGAGAATGGGAATTAAAACACACACACACACCCCCCCCCCCACACACAGATTAATAAGTCTAAGCAAATGACAAAGAAGGAAGCTGTATAGATAAAAGTAGATGTTACTAAATGGTGATGAAACAAAATATGTTTTATAAAATCAAATGCTGGGTCTTTGAAAAGACCAGAAAATGAATTAATATATTGCCATGTTTGATCAAGGAAAAGAGCAATGTTATAAATAAATAACTTTGAAATAAGAAGTAGAACATAGCTGTAGATATTGAAGAGTTTTGTTTTGTTTTTAAGTATCAAGCACTGTATACAACCTTAGAGCAAGAAAACAAAAAGAAAAAATTAAGATGAAATATATATACATTGTAGGGGGACTTCCCATGTGACTCAGGGGTAAAGACCCACCTGCCAAAGCAGGAGACACAGGTTTGATTGCTGGGTCAGAAAGATGCCCTGGAGAGAGAAATGGAACCCACTCCAGTATTCTTACCTGGAAAATACTACGGACAGAGGAACTTGGTGGGGTATATAGTACATGGGGTTGCAAAAGAGTCAGACACAACCTAGTTACCAAACAACAGCAATACCTTGTAGGACCATAGGAATTCTTCACATTGACCATGAAGTAATAGAAAATCATAACAGCCCAGTAACAGAAGAAATTGGGGAAAAAAAAAAAAAGGTAAAACTTAACTGTAAGAAAGGTCACAGGTCCTGATGAATTTACAAAAATATTTTTCAAATAACAAAAAAATACTTTTATTCCAAAGTATATGTTAACATTAATGGAAAATACTTGGTAACTCAGTAAGTAAAATACTAGATAGAATTCTATTTATTATATAAAGGATCTGAATATAAAGAAAATGATTATCATAAAACTCAAATTTTAAAGAAATGAAATTGCCATATACCCATAATTAAAAGTCGTTGTAAATAATGAATTTGGGGACTTAGAGAAAAATAAAAAAGCTACTTCAGTCTTAAGCTACAGTTATTCACTTAAATTATTTTGAATCATCTTTGAAAGTTTTAATTTTAGAAAAATGGATTAGTGATAGTCTTGATAACAGTTTATACATTTTTTAAACAAAGAAAAATATCTAAAGCATAGGACTAAAATTCATATTTACCTGTAAAATTCATATTTACCTGTAAACCACCCTGAGAAGTGAATTATTTTGTAATTAGGGGGAAAAGTAGCCATTTGCTTCTTGTCATCTTTAAATTTATTCAATAGATTGTGTAACTATACTCATGACCAAATAGCACTTTATTAGTTACTATTAGTTTGCTCTGCAAATATAATAAGTGACTCAATTATTTTTTCCTCCTCCTCTATTCCCAAGATTTGTTTTAGAAAAGAAACATCTATGAAAAGTCTGACAAAGCAGCCCCAGGGAGTCTAACCTAATGAGGAGGAACTCATTATTTCTTCATTTTTAGTTGGAATTTTAAGTCATCTTTTGTACAGCCTGATGATAATCACATTCTCAGTAACTATTCATTCACCATAGCAATTGCTGCAAACACCAAGCTTCACTTAGTCCTCTAATCACCTTTTAAAGACAAAGATAGCACCACACTAACCTCACCATACAGGCCTCAAAGTAACTAAAAAATCGAGTGACAGCATGATATAGTGGTGATACTGTAACAGAGGAAACATATTATTAAGTAGCTTGATAGCAGAATAATATATCAGAGTGTCAGTTTAGATAAAAACATTCATCTGTTCTCTAGTTTAGGAGATATTTGAGGACATGAAAAGTTAAATTTGTAAGATTTCTTTATAATGAGCTCTTTGAAAACACCCAGCTTGATTGGGTGTGTCTCCAGCAATTCCCTGATAAAACTTTTCCCTTACAACTTCCTGAGCACTATAAAAAAGGGAATTGGAATGTGCTAGTAATACTTACCAGGAAAAATTCAGTTTTGCCATTTACACAGAAGGACTCGGGCTCCAGAACCCAATGTTGGAGACATGAGAGACACAGGTTCCATCCCTGGGTCAGGAAGATCCCCTGGAGAAGGGCATGGTAACCCACTCCAGTATTCTTGCCTGGAGAATCCCATGGACGGAGGAGCCTGGCGGGCTATGGTCCATTGGGTCACAGAGAGTTGGACATGACTGAAGGGAGTTAGTACTCCTGTCTCCTTCATTGCCAATTACTTCAGGTGGAATCACTACCAATGTAAAAGCTTGGTAATTTTTGATGTACTAAGCTGGAGATACAATAAAACTCATAGAGCCTAAGGATCCATATCTCTTTTGTGTCTAGTATTTTAAGATTTGCTATTCAGTCTCTGAGTCCTGTCCAACTCTTTGCAGCCCCATGGACTGTAGCACATCAGGCTTCCCTATCCTTCACTATTTCCTGGAGTTTGCTCAAACTCATGTCCATTGAGTTGGTGATGCCATCCAACCATCTCATCCTCTGTTGCCCCCTTCTCCTCCTGCCCTTAATCTTTCTCAGCAGCAGGGTCTTTTCCAATAAGCTGGCTGTTTGTATCAGGTGGCCAGAGGATTAGAACTTCGGCATCAGTCCTTCCAGTGAATACTCAAAACTGATTTCCTTTGGGATTGACTGGTTTAATTTCCTTGCTGTCTAAGGGACTCTCAAGAGCTTTCTCCAGCACCACAGTTTGAAAGCATCAGTTCTTTGGTGCTCAGCCTTCTTTATCAACTCTCACACCTGTACATGACCACTGGAAAAATCATAGCTTTGACCATACAGACCTTTGTTGGCAAAGTAATGTGTCTCCTTTTTAATATGCTGTCTAGTTCTTCCAAGGAGCAAGCATCTTTTAATTTCATGGCTGCAGTCACCATCTACAGTAACTTTGGAGCCCAAAAAAACAAAGTCTGTCACTGTTTCTGTTGTTTCCCCGTCTATTTGCCATGAAGTAATGTGACTGGATGCCATGATCTTAGCTTTTTGAATGTTGAGTTTTAAGCCAGCTTTTTCACTCTCCTCTTTCACCTTCATCCAGAGGCTCTATAGTTCCTCTTCATTTTCTGCCATTCAGTTCAGTTCAGTTCAGTTGCTCAGTTGTGTCCGACTCTTTGCAACCCCATGAATCGCAGCACGCCAGGCCTCCTTGTCTATCGCCATCTCCTGGAGTTTACTCAAACTCATGCCCATCAAGTTGGTGATGCCATCCAGCCATCTCATCCTCTGTTGTCCCCTTCTCCTCCTGCCCCCCATCCCTCCCAGCATCAGGGTCTTTTTCAATGAGTCAAGTCTTCGCATGAGGTGGCCAAAGTACTGGAGTTTCAGCTTCAGCATCAGTCCCTCCAATGAACACCCAGGACTGATCTCCTTTAGGATGGACTGGTTGGATCTCCTTGCAGTCCAAGGGACTCTCAAGAGTTCTCCAACACCACAGTAGGATGGTGTTACCTACATATCTGAGATTATTGATATTTCTTCTGGCAGTCTTGATTCCAGCTTGTGATTCATACAGCCCAGCATTTCTCATGATGTACCTTGCATGTAAGTTAATTAAGCAGCGTGACATTATACAGTATTTTAAGATGTTGGGCAATAATGATTTAACTTTTTGTTGAGAAACATTAGGTAAAGAGTTATGAAAGGAAAAGTAAAATACAGAGTTCAATGTAAAGCTTTGTGAAAAGTGTTTTTGTTCTTTCATCCAATTGCATCTAAAGGCGGTTGAGGTCTTAGATGAAATATAAATAGGGGATAGTGCATGGACAGGCTGGTTAGCTGTGATGCACTATTGAAGTATCATCTTGCTAATCCGTATGTGCTAGTTGTATTCCTGAAACTATACTCCCAGTACTTAATTGGCTAATGAAGTAACACCCATTATATTCATTTTCCAAGAAATTTCAGAAACAATTTGTCTGTGTACACAATGTAGTTTTGAGAAAGTATTTTAAAATACCTCCCAGAGAGTTAAAAATAAGGCTTCTCTAAAAATTTTCACAAGTTCTAAAATAAACTCTGATCTACTTTCCAAGTCATCCCCATGGTTCTTACTCCTCCCATTTGTAGACGGTTAAATTTGATCTTTATAAAAAGATGGAGTCTATTCCCTTAAATCCTAATTTTCTCTGAATTCACATTTTGTAAAAAAAAATCTAAATCTTGTCAAATCAGGCTTAATATAGTATCATTGTTAACTAGTGAGGACAAATACTTACATAATATTAAAAGTGTATAATATATACTACTTATCTCACAACAGCATCTAATTCCTCACAATCAGTCTTATTCAGCAACCAGTTTTTAAGTGCCTACAATTATCATGATTCTGTAGTGGATACAACAGAGCATACAGAAATTAGTAGGACACTGGTGTTCTAGTATTTAGTGTGAAAAAAAGTTGTAGATTGTCCCACTTCTTTTAGACATGCAAGAATAGATTACATTTTGGCCATACGAGGTCTAAGTCCTGGTATATTTCCCTAATACAGTCAAATCAGGTGTTCATTTGTGTAGCTGCCAAGAAGGCTGGAAACAAGAAAAAATGAGATGAGCTAATTGCACCATCATTAGAAGTAAGGTTATAATTGGCTTTCATTATGTAAAGACATGGAGGCAAGATTAAAAAGAAAAGTGAGGTGAAAATATAGAAAAAAAGGGAAGGACATCACATAGAGTAGAGATAAAGCTCAAACAGAAAAGGAAGTTGAAACTTTTGATTTCCTGAGGTTTCAGGTAATGGTAGGCAAATTAAGCTTCAATTTTAGCTGCCTGGGAAAATCAGATAAATTTTTTTAAAAAGGAAGAAAAGAAAAAGAAGAAAAGGTTGACTATAGTTCCTGGAAAAACTGGCAACATGTTACTCATTCAGACCATGTAACAGGGATTGTTTGACAAAGAAGGCTGTATTAAGCTTTGTATACCTAAAGATTTGTTTATTGAGTAAGTAGTCACTTTCAAATGAAACAGGTACCTACTACTTCAGAGAATCGCTTAGTAACCACAGCTTTTCATTTTGTTACATAAAGTGTTCCTCTGACTGCAGTAGGTTTGGCAAACACTTTGAGCAGAGTCTGGACCAGGGTTTTTCACTCTATAAATTCAGAATTTTAAGATTTTAGTATTGTCAGACTTCTTTGTGGTGACACTTCAATGTCATCCCAAATCCTGGGAAGAGAATTCATTCAGCTTTTGATAATAAATATAAAGTGGGATTATTTTTTAACAGCATACTAAGTAAGGGTTTTAATTTGAGCACATTTAAATTGAGCTAGTTCATCCTGAGGTTTACCAAATTGTCTGCATTTAAAGAACATGGCAAGTTGTGAGTGGATCCAAACAGAGATGAGTGTCATGTGAGAAGGACACACTGGCTGTCATGTCTCATTATAACTTGTAAATTGGCAGAGTTGCTTTCCATATCAGAGCAATGCAAGTGCAAAGCTTTATTGTCCACATATGTTAATTCATTCACAACATGCTTTGTTGTGCAGCATTCGATTTTTAAACTGGACGTTCTTTGGTCCAATTTTTGGATACATCATAAAGCTAGTAGTCAGTATTTCATGTACACGATTTAAAATGTAGACTTAATAATGACTTCTATAATACTGTACATGAAATACTAATGTATGGCTAAATTTAGTGGTTCAAAGTCATCCTATTTAAACTCTGTTGGTCATATGTCATTAAAAAGAGGACATCTACTCACCTTTTCAGAGGAAATTTGAGTAGCATAGTTTCATTCCTGTAATTTAACATTTCCTCTTCAAACATTTCCACTAACTAGAACAGGAAGTGAGGACTCATAGAAAGAAAGGGTTAGAAGTATAGATCTCATATATAGCTCGTGTGCCAGGCACTCTCTATGAAAATCTCATCATAATTATATTCTCTTTCAGACTTCATAATAGCTATAAGATCAGTATTACCACATTTTATAGTTCTCAGGTCTCTGACTTTTGGGTTTATATCCATATTCTCCAACCACTTGGTGCAGTGATAAAACATTTTATATAATCCCTAATTGACCCTGAATGGAGGGGTCATATATGGACAGAAAGAGGCTAAGCAGGAGAGAAAATGTCACCCTGTTATTAACGTCTCCTTAAAATAATTTTGTCTTCAGGGTTCTGATGCTATTCTTCTACCGTGTTACTCTCGTTACTTGTGAAGTTTGCGATACCATTTGCTTATGGGTAAAGCAGCAGACACAATTACTGATGAAGCAGGCTAACATGTATGACTGTATTCACTAATAAATGCTTTTCTGCTCAAGAGACATTTTTTTGAGACCTCATCACACAGATGTGCATCCCTTTGGGGTACTGATTATTCTCCCTACCTGTGCTGTCCATGTCTTGCTGTGCCCGCAGCCACCATTTAATCTAAGCCTTCACCATTTCTTGCCAACGCCACAGTTATAGTCTTCTTTCTAACTGGTTTTCTTTGTATACCATTGATCTGCTATGACTAATTTCAAACAATGATCATAATGATATTTATGAAACGTGAATCAAATTATATCAGTCTTCTGCCAAAAATTCTTCAATGACCTTTTTTTGGTAATTACACGAAAATAAAATCTTCTTATAAGATCGTTGCATAAAGTCTAAACCTCTGTTTCCTATACAATGGTATGTTGGAATTGGTACTTTCTGCTTTGTGAGAGCTGATTGTTAAGTAGTCAAGAATTCTTCAAGCCAATGATAACATGTCAGTAGTTTGAAATTGGTCATGGTAGGAGTATTTGCACTACAGAGATCAGTCGTTGTTGGAGAGTCCCTCAGTCGTGTCTGAGACTCTTTGTGACCCCGTGGACTGCAGCATGCCAGTCTTCCCTGTCCTTCACCATCCCCCAGAGCTTGCTCAAATTCATGTCCATTGAATCGGTGATGCCATCCAACCATCTCATCCTCTGTCATTCCCTTCTCCTCCTGCCTTCAATCTTTCCCAGCATCAGGGTCTTTTCAAATGAGTCAACTCTTTTCTTCAGGTGGCCAAAGTATTGGAGCTTCAACATCAGTCCTTTCAATGAGTATCCAGGACTGATCTCCTTTAGGATGGACTGGTTGGATCTCCTTGCAGTCCAAGGGACTCTCAAGGGTCTTCTCCAACACCACAGTTCAAAAGCATCAATTCTTTGGTGCTCAGCCTTTTTTATGGTCCAACTCTCACATCTGTGCATGACTGCTGGAAAAGCCACAGCTTTGACTAGCAGACCTTTGGCAAAGTAATGTCTCTGCTTTTTAATATGCTGCCTAGGTTGTCATGGCTTTTCTTCCAAGGAGCAAGTGTCTTTTAATTTCATGGCTGCAGTCAGCATCTGCAGTGATTTTGGAATGCAAGAAAATAAAGTCTGTCACTGTTTCCATTGTTTCCCCATCTATTTGCCATGAAGTGATGTGACTGGATACCATGATCTTCATTTTTTGAATGAGAACCCCATGAACAGAAATCAGAAAGTGCTACAAATAACTTTTTCTGCTTTGTGTTTTAGAGAAGTGGTTGTTAATCATTTACCAGTATACCATTGTGGCTGTTGCTTCCTCCCTGTCTCAGTGCTCCTCTGACACTGGTTTTCTCTGTTCTAATATGTAGGCTTGCTCCGTTCAGTTTAGGGTCTTTACTTGCTCTTCTTCTTGTCTGAATATTCCTTCTTTGGATTTTCATATGGCTGGCTCCTTGTCACTATTCAAGACTCAGTCTGGTGTCACCTTCTCAGAGAGGCTTTCCATGACCATCTTTCTAAGAAAATATATTTATTTGGCTATGTCACGCCTTAGTTGAGGCATGCGGTGTCTGTAGTTGTGGCATGTGGGCTTAGTTGCTTTGCAGCATGTGGGATCTTAGTTCCCAGACCAGGAATCAAACCCATATTTTCTTCATTGCAAGGAGGATTCTTAACCACTGGGCCACCAGGGAAGCCCCTCCATGACTATCTTAATCAAAGGACCACCATCCATGTGTGACTACAGTTTCTCAATAACATCAACCTTATTCCTGCTAGAATAATGCCTTTAAAGTCATTTCGTTTGGTATTAGTTTGTATTTGGCTGCAAGTCACAGAGAACCAAATAGTTAAGCATGTGTTTTTCTCATAGACAAAAATCATGGGGTTGGCTGTACAATTCAAGGCCAGTGCATAGCTTGGTGATGACATCAAGGGCTTGGTCCCATCCTTCTTCATACCCCACCTTCCTCAGCACATGATAGTCTTTTCATGATCGCAAAATAGCCAGTTCATGTCTCAGCACATTTGAGCCTGGCAAGAGATGGGGAAAGAGTAAGGGTGCAAAGACCAAACTGCTGAAGTGTGTGCCAGCATTTTATCCATTTAAAAAGCCTTCCTGGAAGCCAGGCCCAGTGACTTTACCACTTAAAACAACTTGGCCAAATGACAGAAGAGTCTGGAAAGAGAAGTGTGTTTGCTTTCCAGCTTTTGTAGTAGAAGAAGACAAGGAACATGAGGGTTTGGATGACTTTGGGGTAGATAATTCATGTTGTTTGCCATAGTACTCAATAAATTTTTATGAAATTTGTGATGATATGTCTTAAATGACCCAGCTCCATCTTCATCCAAGTTCCAGATGCGAATGCGTCATGGTTAAATTCTGCAGTCTAAATGTTAGCAAAGTTAATAAAAAGTCATCATTAAGGAAAGAGAATATGATAATTGAAGTATTCCAGATGACTGAAAGCTCCTCCCACTTAAGTTTCAATATTTTGTTTTTGGTTATAATACACAGTTATTTTAAAGGAAGTTTTTCCAGAACATGTTATCTTACTATCATAACAGTAGTTATGGCAGTTGATGATGAATCAATCATTTTTGATGATTAAAGCATGTTATCAATAGGAGCACATTGATTATCAGTTCAGTTCAGGCGCTCAGTCATGTCAGATTCTTTGTGATGCCATGGACTGTAGCATGCCAGGCCTCCCTGTCCATCACCAACTCCCAGAGTTTACTCAGACTCATATCCATTGAGTCAGTGATGCCATCCAACATTCTCATCCTCTGTTGTCCCCTTCTCCTCCTGCCTGCAATCCTTCCCGGTATCAGGGTCCTTTCCAGTGAGTCAGTTTTTCACATCAGGTGACCAAAGTATGGAGTTTCGACTTCAGCATCAGTCCTTCCAATGAACACTCATGACTGATCTCCTTTAGGATGGGCTGGTTGGATCTCCTTGCAGTCCAAGGGACTCGCAAGAGTCTTCTCCAACACCACAGTTAAAAGCATCAATTCTTCTCTGCTCAGCTTTCTTTATAGTCCAACTCTCACGTCCATACATGACCACTGGAAAAACCATAGCCTTGACTAGATGGACTTTTGTTGGCAAAATAATGTCTCTGCTTTTTAATATGCTGTCTAGGTTGGTCATAATTTTCCTTCCAAGGAATAAGCGTCTTTTAATTTCATGGCTGCAGTCACCATCTGCAGTGATTTTGGAGCCCAGAAAAATAAAGTCAGCCACTGTTTCCACTGTTTCCCCATCTATTTGCCATGAAGTGATGGGACCAGATGCCATGATCTTAGTTTTCTTAATGTTGAGTTTTAAGCTAACTTTTTCACTCTCCTCTTTCACTTTCATCAAGAGGCTCTTTAGTTCTTCTTCATTTTCTGCCGTAAGGTGCTGTCATCTGCATATCTGAGGTTATTGATATTTGTGCCAGCAATCTTGAATCCAGCTTGTGCTTCCTCCAGCCCAGCATTTCTCATGATGCACTCTGCATATAAGTTAAATAAGCAGGGTGACAGTATACAGCCTTGATATACTCCTTTCCCTATTTGGAACCAGTCTATTGTTCCATGTCCAGTTCTAACTGTTGCTTCCTGACCTGCATTCAGATTTCTCAAGAGGCAGGTCAGGTGGTCTGGTATTCCCATCTTGAAGAATTTTCCAGTTTGTTGTGATCCACACAAAGACTTTCGTATAGTCAATAAAGCATAAGTAGATGTTTTTCTGAAACTCTGTTACTTTTTTGATGATCCAGTGGATGTTGGCAATTTGATCTCTGGTTCCTCTGCCTTTTCTAAAACCAACTTGAACATCCGGAAGTTTACAGTTCATGTATTGTTGAAGCCTGCTTGGAGAATTTTGAGCATTCCTTTGCTAGCGTGTGAGATGAGTGCAATTGTGCGGTAGTTTGAGGATTCTTTAGCATTGCCCTTCTTTGGGATTGGAATGAAAACTGATCTTTTCCAGTCCTGTGGCCACTGCTGAGTTTTCCAAATTTGCTGGCCTATTGAGTGCAGCACTTTCACAGCATCATCTTGTAGGATTTGAAATAGCTCAACTGGAATTCCATCACCTCCACTGGCTTTGTTTGTAGTGATGCTTCCTAAGGCCCACTTGTCTTCACATTCCAGGATGTCTGGCTCTATGTGAGTGATCACACCATCATGATCATCTTGGTCATGAAGATCTTTTTTGTATAGTTCTTTGTTTTCTTGGCACCTCTTAATATCTTCTGCTTCGGTTAGCTCCATACCATTTCTGTCCTGTACTGTGCCCATCTTTGCATGAAATATTCCCTTGGTATCTCTAATTTTCTTGAAGAGATTTCTAGTCTTTCCCATCCTATTGTTTTCCTCTATTTTTTTGCATTGATCACTGAGGAAGACTTTCTTATCTCTCCTTGCTATTCTTTGGAACTCTGCATTCAAATGGGTGTATCTTTCCTTTCTCCTTTGCTTTTTGCTTCTCTTCTTTTCACAGCTATTTGTAAGGCCTACACAGACAGCCAGTTTGCTTTTTTGCATTTCTTTTTCTTGGGGATGGTCTTGGTTCCTGTCTTCTGTACAATGTCACGAACCTCCATCCATAGTTCCTCAGGTACTCTGTCAAATCTAGTCCCTTAAATCTATTTCTCACTTCCACTGTGTAGTCATAAGGGATTTGATTTAGGTTATACCTGAATGGTCTAGTGGTTTTCCCTCATTTCTTCAATTTAAGTCTGAATTTGGCAGTAAGGAGTTCATGATTTGAGCCACAGTCAGCTCCTGGTCTTGTTTTTGCTGCATGTACAGAACTTCTCCATCTTTGGCTGCAAAGAATATAATCAATCTAATTTCAGTGTTGACCATCTAGTGATGTCCATGTGTAGAGTCTTCTCTTGTATTGTTGGAAGAGGGTGTTTGCTATGACCAGTGTGTTCTCTTGGCAAAACTCAATTAGACTTTGCCCTGCTTCATTCCGTACTCCAAGGCCAAATTTGCCTGTTACTCCAGGTGTTTCTTGACTTCCTACTTCAGCATTCCAGTCCCCTGTAACAAAAAAGGATATCTTTTTTGGGTGTTAGTTCTAAAAGGTCTTGTAGGTCTTCACAGAATCATTCAAATTTAGCTTCTTCAGCATTACTGGTCAGGGCATAGACTTGGATTACTGTGACATTGAATGGTTTGCCTTGGAAATGAACAGAGATCATTCTGTCATTTTTTTTTTTTTTTTCCAGTGGGTTTTGTCATACATTGATATGAATCAGCCATGGATTTACATGTATTCCCAATCCCGATCCCCCCTCCCCCCTCCCTCTCCACCCGATTCCTCTGGGTCTTCCCAGTGCACCAGGCCGGAGCACTTGTCTCATGCATCCCACCTGGGCTGGTAATCTGTTTCACCATAGATAGTATACATGCTGTTCTTTTGAAATATCCCACCCTCACATTCTCCCACAAAGTTCAAAAGTCTGTTCTGTATTTCTGTGTCTCTTTTTCTGTTTTGCATATAGGGTTATCGTTATCACCTTTCTAAATTCCATATATATGTGTTAGTATGCTGTAATGTTCTTTATCTTTCTGGCTTACTTCACTCTGTATAATGGGCTCCAGCTTCATCCATCTCATTAGGACTGGTTCAAATGAATTCTTTTTAATGGCTGAATAACATTCCATGGTGTATATGTACCACAGCTTCCTTATCCATTCATCTGCTGATGGGCATCTAGGTTGCTTCCATGTCCTGGCTATTATAAACAGTGCTGCAATGAACATTGGGGTGCACGTGTCTCTTTCAGATCTGGTTTCCTCAGTGTGTATGCCCAGAAGTGGGATTGCTGGGTCATATGGCAGTTCTATTTCCAGTTTTTTAAGAAATCTCCACACTGTTTTCCATAGCGGCTGTACTAGTTTGCATTCCCACCAACAGTGTAAGAGGGTTCCCTTTTCTCCACACCCTCTCCAGCATTTATTGCTTGTAGACTTTTTGGATAGCAGCCATCCTGACTGGCGTGTAATGGTACCTCATTGTGGTTTTGATTTGCATTTCTCTAATAATGAGTGATGTTGAGCATCTTTTCATGTGTTTGTTAGCCATCTGTATGTCTTCTTTGGAGAAATGTCTGTTTAGTTCTTTGGCCCATTTTTTGATTGGGTCATTTATTTTTCTGGAATTGAGCTGCAGGAGTTGCTTGTATATTTTTGAGATTAAACCTTTGTCTGTTGCTTCATTTGCTATTATTTTCTCCCAATCTGAGGGCTGTCTTTTCACCTTGCTTATAGTTTCCTTTGTAGTGCAAAAGCTTTTAAGTTTCATTAGGTCCCATTTGTTTAGTTTTGCTTTTATTTCCAATATTCTGGGAGGTGGGTCATAGAGGATCTTGCTGTGATCATTCTGTCATTTTTGAGATTGCATCCTAGTACTATATTTCAGACTCTCTTGTTGACTATGATGGCTACTTCATCTCTTCTCAGGGATTCTTGCCCACAGTCGTGGATATGATGTTCATCTGAGTTAAATTCACCTATTCCAGTCCATTTTAGTTTGCTGATTCCTAAAATGTTGACTTTCACTCTTGCCATCTCCTGTTTGACCACTTCCAATTTGCCTTATTCATGGACCTAAAATTCCAGGTTCCTATGCAATATTGCTCTTTACAGCATTGGACCTTGCTTCCTTCACCAGTCACATCCACAACTGGGTGTTGTTTTTGCTTTTGCTCTGTCTCTTCATTCTTTCTGGAGTTATTTCTTCACTGATCTCCAGTAGCATGTTGGGCACCTCCCAACCTGGGGAGTTCATCTTTCAGTGTCCTCTCTTTTTGTCTTTTCATACTGTTCATGGGGTTCTCAAGGCAAGAATACATTGATTATACTGTAACATATTGAAGGGTTATCTTCCTGGACTTTGAATGATGTTATGTCTGTTTGCCTCAGTTTGCAATGATGCTGTATTTAAAAATAAGTTTGCAATACCTTTATTGTTTCATTTCTAATCCTTTTTAACAGCAGCATAGAAAAATAAATAAGCATGGGCACTGGAGTCTGACACATCTGATCTTGAATTCCGACTCTACCATTCCCTAGCTATGTAGCCTTGAGCTAGATAATTCATCTTTCTCAGCCTTAGCTGTTTTTTTAAAGTTCTTCTTTAACTATTCAGTGAGGACAGTAGTAAGTAATCCTTTTACATGTTTTTGAGGATTTTATAAGATGATCTAAGTAAGGCAAATGAAAGTGAATGATGACCTTTAACTCACCTTTTTCTGGATTGCATATTAAACTATCATTAACCTCCAAAGTGCATTTGTGGACCACTTCCTGCATCAGCACCACCCAAGATGACTAGTCAAAGACAAAATTTGAAAGCTTCCCTGTCAGCTTCTTCTTTTTTTCATCTTAATTTTTAATAAATGGTACAGGGTTAATTTTTTGTTGTTGTTGACTAAAATTTGAGAACCACTGATTTCATTTCCAGGCAAGGATTTATTGATCAGATGAGCTTAATGTCTGTTAACAGGCTTGGATAAGAAGTGCTGGGAATGACTTTAAGAATACACTTTCCTGAGCCATATCTCAAATGTAGTCCAGATTCTAGAGCCATAGTGCCAGGATTCAAATCCTAACTGGACAACTTACTAGCTCTTTCTCCAGAGAAGTAATTTTAACTCTATGGGTCTCAGTTTCCTTTCCTGTAAAATGGAGATAATAGTATGCACCTCATAGTGCTAAGAGAAGGAAAATGTTGAAAATTCATGCTGTACTAAAGTCGATACATGACAGCAATTAGTATTATAAGTGACATTGTTTTTAGAACCCACAGGGTACACCTTAAGAGGCCATGGCAGTGATTCTCAGCATAGCCACACATTATATCACGGGGGAGCTCTGAAGGTTCTGATGCCCAGGCCATATGCGAGAACAGTGAAATCAGAAATAATATGTAGCTAGGATCTAGGTATCTGGTTTTTGTTTGTATGTTTGTTTATTTTCAATTCCTGCAGGTGATTCCAGTGGGTTGCAAAGGCTGATAAAAATTCTTCCCTGTTGTTTAAAAGCTCTCCAGGGAATTCCTGAAGTTCAGTGTTAGAACTCGGTGTTTTCATTGTCAGGACCTGGGTTCAGTCCCTGGTCGGGGATCTAAGATCCCATAAGCCAAAATAAATAAATGAATTAAAGAAAAGCTCTCCAGATAATTCTGATGACCACTGAATATTACTTGAGAGAGGTGTACTGGTAAATGAAGTAGAGGTTAATCTTTATGGAGAAAGGGAAATTAAGAGCTCAGCCTCTGACCAAGAAAGCCTGCAGGACACAGGGCTATTATAAAAGTATTGAATGTTGAAGGAAACAGCTACTAAAAGAAAATCTATTATTGGAATAAAAATAAAAGGCACAGGGTCTGGAATCAGTTAGATCCAGGCTCCAAACCCAGGTCTCCTATTTGTTAATGAAATACTTAAATTCACTGTAAGCCTCAATTTTCTCATTGTAAAATGTGGATATTTACTGCCACTTAAGGTTGTTAGGGGCTTCCCAGGTGGCTCAGTGATAAAGAACCCTTCTACCAATGCAGGAGACATAAAAGACAGGGTTCAGTTCCTGGGTTGGGAAGATCCCCTGGAGGAGGACATGGAAACCCACTCTAGTATTCTTGTTCGGAGAATCCCATGGACGGAGGAGTCTGGCGGGCTACAGTCCATGGGGTCACGAAGAGTCAGACACGACGAAGTGACTTATCAGGCATGCAGCACACAGGGTCATTAGAAGGATAAAATGGGTAAAGAGATGGAAAGCTCTTGGCTTGCAGTGACTCCTACTCCACAGATATTAAATAAAGGTTTATTGTTATGGTTGCTTTTTGAAGTGAGATTAATGGGATCCAGAGTGTGAGGGAGAGTGAGGAGGGGCAAAGGCAATGCCCAAGGACTGTGCTTAGATAATAGGATGGATAATGGAGGTATGGACCTGAGAGTTGGTAGACGTGAGGAGGAGTTCATTTCAGGAGAAGCTTCTGAGATCTTCTTGCTTGCTTAGTGTTTATCAAGCAGCCTTCCCAGGCCTTTTCTAATATTCTGTCCAATGTGAGCTATCCTGGTAAACCCAGACTTCTGTGTTAGTAACCAAATTTTGTAGAGAAGTTTCATAAAGTGAGTGTAAGGAGGTTCTCAGCAAGAACCTTAAGGGGACTCTTAAATAAACTACACACAATTTATTGTAGTTGTTTTAAATTATTGAAAGGTTTATTTGACTTCCTTACAGATCTTGGGCCTTGCTGGTTTCTGGTACTTTTATAGAGCTAAAAGAAATCAGAATTAATTTTAAACTCCATTTAAACTGCATTTTAACATCCAATTTGTCACTCACCACATCTTGGCAGCACCAGCCAGACTTAGGCTGGAAGGACCTGATCTCTGCCATTCTTAGTTTGGGGGCTTCTTCTGGCTTTTACCAACTGCCGTATAACGCCGTGACCTCACCCTGCTAGATTCACTTGGGTGGGTGCCAGCGAGCCGGCTCTGGTGCCCTGCTGTCCACGTCCCCGCCTCTGACCCGATGGGCAGTGGGCAGGCAGGTCACCTGTGCCACCGGGAAAGCGGCCGTCTCCCTCTGCAGGCGACCCCCGGTGGCTGCAGGAACACGCCTTGCTTGGCTCGTTGAAGAGAGGAAAAGACCTAGTATTTTGTCCAAAGTTAATGACTTAACAATTCTTCATGAATTTTTTTTTTCATCTCACAGTTACCTCTTCATATGTACTGGAAAAGGCCTATGGTATAATGTAACAGAGCTGGCCCAGCTTTTAGTAATTTTTGGTGGAGTGAAGGGTGGCTAGTTTCCTTGATAGCTCATTTTTGAACAGTGGTTCTCAATTTTGAATGGTCATAGAAATCATCTGGAATCTTAAAGAACCTGATGACTGAATTCCACACTTAGAGATTGTGAATACAATTATACAAGTCTGGGGAGCAGGCTGGCTTTAAGACTCCACAGTGGTCAGGGCGACCAGCCTTTGCTAGGAGCACTGTTTCAGAATAGGGTGGATACTTGACACTACTTACTTTCATTTATGGACTTTTATCAATAATTCCAAGACTCTCAAAAGAATCCCATTCAGTATCCTGTTATATAGGATGTCAAAGAATAATAGAAAGTGCAGGAGTTTGGGGAATGCTGGGACAAAAGGAAACCTGAACTATCATTTTGTTCATATCTCTGTGAAACAACAACTTTAGAATCACTTGAATCTTGGGATTTACATATACACACTAGTCCATATAAAACAGGTAACTAATAAGAACCTACTATATATTTATATAGCACAGGGAACTCTACTTAATACTCAATAATTACCTATATGGGAAAAGAATCTTAAAAAAGAGTGGATATATGTTTCTGTGTGACTGATTCCCTTTACTGTACAGCAGAAACTAATACAATATTTTATTTATTTTTAATACAACATTTTAAATCAACCATGCACTAGTAATTTTTTTTCATAAAAGCTAAAACTAAAAAATCACTTGAATAATTTTAAAATTCCTGAGCCTTATCCCCATGCCTCCTGAATCAATGTCCCTCAAGTGGCAGTGGGGGGGATGTCAGGAACCTATATTTTAATACATTTCCCCAGGGGATTCTTAGGCACACTCATGTTTTAGAACCATTCATTTCTAGCAGAGGTTCTCAACATGCACATTTGAATCACACAGGGCTGTAAAAACACCCATGCCAACTAGACCAGGGGTTCTCAAACACGGCCTTTATCAACCGTTGGCATCCCCTTGAGGGCTTCTGAAAGCTCTTGCTCAGGCCCCACCTGTGCCAGTCACACTGGAGTCTCTCTGTGAGATCCAGGCATCCAAGATTGTCAAAGCTTTCCACATGGTTCCAGTCTGAAGCCAAGATCAAGGACCACTGTACCATATATTCTGGTTTAATTCATTTGGGGTGAGTCTCAGGCATTAGTAACTTACTGTGGCAATCATTTTGCAATATACGTATATCAAATAATTACATTGTACACTTAAACTAACACAGTGTTCTATGTCAAATATGTCTCAGTGAAATTGAGGGGAAAATAAATAATTTCTAAATGTTCCCCAGGTAATTTTAAAGTGCAGCCCAAGATAAGAACTCCTGAATAGCCATTTTCAGCTTTCTGAAATTCCAGTTCAGTCACTTGATACCCTTTAGCCTACACATTCAGGCTTTCATCCTTCTGCATGTCAGACCCAACCCAGTCTTGGCCAAAGCTGTTAGTGATCTGGAGGCTTATTCTCATGAGAAGTTAGTTATATGTCCACCTAGACATAGGCCTCGAACCCCTTCTTTTCTAGTCTCATCAACTAATCTATCATTCATTCAACAAATATAAACACCCAGTATTTGTCAAGGACTCTTCATTGAACTATGGATACGATGATAAATAATACACTGCTCCTGACCTCTCAAAAATCTTATGTATTTGCAGGGTGAAGGAGGGAGACATACATATAAAAAGAGCTATCGCAGAGAGTAGTAATTATTACAATGGATAAGTGAACAAAGGACTGTGGGAATACCAATATGATAGCAACTGAATCTGCCTTGGAGAGTCAGGGAAGACATGTCTAAGGAGAGGCTGTCTAGGCCAAGTCCTTCCTACATGACCTGTCACACCCTCCATGATGTGATTTCTCTCTACTGCATTTCTTGCTACTCTTGACCTGGTTTCAACTTTGAACATATTAAACTCTCAGTTCTTTGAATGCCCCACACTCTCCTGATAAAACTTCAGTAGTCTGCGTTTGTTTGCCTGGACCTTTTTTCTCCTTTTCCTCATCTGTACCTCCTACACAGGGCTCCGCTAAGCTGTCATTTTCACAAAGAGCTCCTCACTGACCTCCTGGATGATGCTACATGTCCTGGTTAGACATCCATGTACTAGCCTATAGAGCTGCTTTTATAGCTCATGCCCCCTTTATTAGGTATCTGTGGTCCTTCAGACCTGTGAATGCCATGAAAACAAGAGCAACCGGTGGTCTCTATTACCACTGTCTCTCATGCCTGGCACTACTGGATGAATAAAGTATTGCATTCCAGGAACAGGAGATGATATGTTCAAAATCACAGAGACGTGGTGTTCTGTGTTGTGTTCTAGAATAGCAAAAACTTTGGATGATCAATCTATAAGTTTGGCAGGAGGAGGTTTTTAGAGATGAGTCAGAAGAGGTTGATTGTTAAGGGCTTTGTATGTATTCCTAAATGGTCTGAACTTCACCCTCTGCAACAGGAAGCCAGAAATAGGTTTTATGCAGGGGAGTATAATAATGAGGTTTATCACTCTAGGAGCAGTGTGGAGAGTGGACTGAAAAAGAAAAGCCATTTAAAGAACATTAGGAGATATTATAGTCCCTAGGTGGAAAATAATCAAGGCTTCCCTGAAGCAATAAAGCACAGGGTTTCCATTCAAAAGGCATTTTGAGATTGAACCTATAGCACTTGCTGACTAATTACATGTGGAGGTGAATGTAAAAGATGATGCCATGGTCTGGCTTGGAAGACAGGCTGGGTGGAGATGCTACTAATGGAAATACGGCTGGGTGGAGATGCTATTAATGGAAATACGGAATGTAAGAAGAGAAGAGCTACTTTTCAGGAAAAAATATAACAAGCACAGTTTTAAACATGTTGAGATTTCCAAGTACCTGTTGGAATCTAGATAGAGTCTTTCATGTAGTTAGAAGTGCATACAGTTCTTAGCTTGGTATCTTATTGATTGTGGATGCGACTGGTTTTGTCCAACTGACTATATTGACTTTCAGTTAATGTACAAAAAGACAGATTTTTGAAACTGACAGTGTCTTACTGATTTCATGATTTGTGCTTCCTTGGGCCGCAATTGGCAATACTTCAAGGGAGTCTCCTCCATTAAAGTTACTTTTTGGTTCTTGTCTTTGGTTAAATACATAAACCTATGCCAACCCCACCTGAATTTTTAGGTGGTAGCAATGCTTCCCCTGAAAGCTCAGTTGATAAAGAATCCTGCAATGCAGGAGACCCCAGTTCGATTCCTGGGTGGGGAAGTTCCCCTGGAGAAAGGATAGGCTACCCACTCCAGTATTCTTGGGCTTTCCTTGTGGCTCAGCTGGCAAAGAATATGCCTGCAATGCAGGAGACTTGGGTTCAGTCCCTGGGTTGGGAAGATCCCCTGGAGAAGGGAAAGGCTACCCACTCCAGTATCCTGGCCTAGACAATTCCATGGACTGTATAGTCCATGGGGTCTCAGAGAGTCAGACACGACTGAGCGACTTTCACTTTCAGCCTTATTATGATGGGTGACTATACTGTTATGTTGTTTTCCCTCATCTGATTGTGTGTTCAGAAAGGAAGCTTGTCTTATTCTTCCTGTCAGTCTTAGTGCCAAGTATACAAAGTGATGGATGGATGAATGAATGAATTATTTAATTAATTAATAATCTGATGGCAGGGATATGGGTACTTCCTGGAGTTAATCACGTAGGAATTGAAAATCTCTGTATGTAATGTCTCAGTGTCTTTTCAGTGAGTTATTGGCCACAGCAACAGAGGTAGAAGAGATCACTGTAAATATTTTTTAAATGGCCTTCATCTTATCATTTTCTCTTGACAGTACAAAACCATCCTGGGAATTTTAAAGCTATGGTTATAAACGACTGTGTTTCTTGATATATATCATCAGGTGAAAGAGAAGCATTTAAGCTAATTGTTGTTGAAAAACTCTTTTGGTGCTAAGAGTCAGCTAGGTGGGTACATGATCAGATTTTTATTTTCAGAAGACAACTTTATGGATCATATGAAGTGGCTGGAGGAGAATAAATGATTCCAGTTGGACAGAGGAGAGATGACGTTGAGGGTCTGTAATAATGCAATGGCAGTAAAATGGAGAGAGCTCGTTCATTCTTTCATAAATATGATATCAAGTATTTATTTACTGGTTTACACCAGACTCTGAGGATGCAGTGGTGAATAAGCCCAATTAAATTCTTACCCTCAAGGAGATTATAGACAAGTAGAGAAGATCATCTTCTCTACTCAAATAAATCAGATCATCATACTAATAAATGTAAACATGCAGGTTTGATAAATTTGGAATGAGAAAAGAAGAACTGAAAAAAAGCCTCTCAGAGGTAAAATTGACAGAACTCATTTCGTTATTGGGGTATCAGAATATACAAAAGACCTGCTTCCTGCTCTTCTTTTTTGAAAGAATATTCAGACTAATTTGTGTAACAGAAATAACATATGAGAAATACCATTGAGGAAGATGTATTATGTGACAAGTGGTATGGAACAGATTTAAATGACCTTTTACCAAAAAATGAGATTAAAAAACTATGAATTGTAAATTCTGGTTTTGCTATAAATTCCACTTACTTTTCATAGTCACTGTTTAATTGGAGTAATGGTACTTTTTGATAAGATACAGTTTACCGCATGTCTCTCTCCACTTTGATTTTTTTTTTTTTTCTTTCAGATGTTGCCAGAGCAATTGAATTACTGGAAAAACTACAGGAATCTGGAGAAGTACCAGTGCACAAACTACAGTCCCTCAAAAAAGTGCTTCAGAGTGAGTTTTGTACTGCTATTCGAGAGGTATGGGACTAATATTTTATAACTATATTCTGCTCTATGCCTTCTGAATAGAAAGCATGTCTTTTCCACACAAACAGTTGAACTAGTTAAGAGTGTAACTGTAACTTAAGCTTTCTGTTTTTAACTGCTTAGACAGATGATAAAATATAATTTAGTCTGCTAAATTCCAAAATTAGATTCAGTTAGGATTTATGCATTCATGTACAACCAAATGTTGAGCTTATGGTACCCATAAAGTGACTACTTCAGTGGGTGACTCTGACACATAGTCTAAACTTTTTAGTAGTCACTTGAAGTCATCTGGAAATTCAGGTAGAAGTAGTCATCATTAATGGGGACTGAGCTTTTCTTAAAAGAACGCTCAACTAAATCTTTTCTCAGGTAAATCTGAAAGAGTAACTCACTACTGACTAAAGTTATAGGTATCCGAAAATTACTGTCTAGTGCAGTAATGGGAACAGGTTGATATGCTCTTCAACAAATCTTTGCAATGCTTTCCTATTAATGGTTTCAAAAAGCCTGAGGTAGAATAAGTGTGTTTAAAATAACTGTTTGAATTTTTTATTAATTCGTGGTGGAATTGACTAGTCAGTTAATGAATTTCACGGGTTATAAGATAGTTCACTTAAGGTATATACTCTACAATGCTTTATTCAGTAAGCCCATCACCTCTTCCACATTTAGTTAGCACCTAAAGTACATATATCCAGCATTATTTGTCCTGCCCGAAGTCCTCAATTAGTAAATTATGTACTGTCATCCTTTCCAAAGTCAGTTGATCCCAATGGCTTCCAAGAGGGTCTTTGTAGCAGAGAGCATGCATCTCTCAGAGAAGCTTGTATCAACCTTCCTTTCTTTCTAAAAAAATTTTTTTTCTGACATAAACACACTGCTATATTTATTTATTATTCATATATTTACTCTTGGCTGCCCTGAGTCTTTGTTGCTGGTGGACTTTCTCTAGTTATGGAGAGCGGGCTGTACTCGCTAGCTGTGGTTTGCGGGCTTCTCTTGTTTGTAGTGACTTCTCTTGACTGTAGTGACTTCTCGTTGCGAAACGCAAGTTCTAAGGGTGCTGGCTTCAGTAGTTGCAGACAAGGGCTTATAGTTGTGACTTGCTGCCCCTTGGGTGTGTGGGCTTCGGCAGCTGTGGCCCCTGGGCCCCAGGAATGCAGGCTCCAGTCATCATGGCACGCGGACTCAGTGGTTGTGACTCGCGGCCTCTTGTGCGCTGGCCAGGAGTGGCACGTGGGCTTCATTGCTCCAGAGCATGTGCGATCTTCCCAAACTGGGGCTTGAACCTGCACCCTCTGCATTGACAGGCAGATTCTTATCCACTCTACCACGAGGGAAGTCATCAGCCTTCCACTGTGCAACTGTATTTGTGGTTAATGCATGTTCTCTGCCTGAACAGCGCTAGCTTCTGTGTTGTCACTAAGTAGAAAGCCTCACGTGACTAACGTTTAAGATACACAAAACCTCTTTCCCTGCATATTTAAGCCATGCCTACCCAATGAGGTTAATATTTGAGTTTTGCTAGGATTTGACTTAGACGGTACTTGTGCTAAATCTTTACTACGGTGAGGTTGTTAACTACTTAATTTTTGTTTACAGTGAATACAGCTTAAGGAAGTAGCCATAATTCTATCTCTAAGTTATAATCTGTGAATTTGACCAAAGACTGAAAGAAAATTTCTCCAAGTGTGTGAATTCTCGGCCATCCACTGCTCAGTGGGAAAGGTATAAGATAGGAGAAACCCCGCGGGCCTCCCGCAGTCACTCTGTAGACTAAGGCTACATCCCCTATATATTCTTTTCTTCCTTCACAGAGTGCTACTCCCCTGGGATTTGGTGGCTGACTTTTCATCTTAGATATTCTGTCATCTTTCTATTTTCCACAGAATTAACTGAAGAATAGTATCCATTAAATATATCTCTCTGCTCACTGGGAATTTGGCTTGTGACCCATGTAAAGTCTCTACTTTTATGGAACTTAAGTTCCAGTGAGAAAATGGTGATTAATAAATATATAATACAATGTCAGAAAATGGCACTATGGAGAGAAATGAAGCAGAATTAGGGGAGTACGGGTAGGACTGTCTTAGAGTGATCAGAAAATAATTGAAGTCACGGAACAAATTACACAGGTATTGGAGGGGATAGTGTTCCAGGCAGAGCAAACCACAAGTGAAAAAACCCAGAGACGAAAATTACCTTAATCCATGGAAGCAATAGTCCAAAAGCCGACTATGCCTTCAGTGAAATAAGGTAGGTAGACTTCCTAGAGGCAGCTAGAGAGCAGGAAACACTAGGCTTCACAGGCCATGGTGAGAACACTGGATTCTATCCTAAGCATGATAGGAAGCCCTTGGAGCATTTTGACCTCACCTGCTCAGCTTTTTAAAAATGTTTTTCTGACTGCTGAGAATACATGGGTCCATGCAAGAGTGGAAACAAAGAGATCAGTAATAAGGTAATGAGCAGTTCAGGAGATGAGATGATGGCAGCCCGGATGAAGGTGGCGACAATACAAGTTGTAGGGAGTTGTCAGATTCAATCTATATGGTTTTGAGAATAAAAACAATAGGAATTGACTTACAGAGTATATGAATGATAGAAGTCTCAACGGATTCTTACATTTGGACCTGAACAATTGGATCAATGTGATGTAACGAGATGGGAATCCTCGGGGGTGGACGAGGTTTGGAGTAGACTATACAAGCACTCTGTTCTGGATATAGCAAACTGATGATTCTTTTCCGAAATCCATCTAGAGATGTCTGGTAGACATCTAAGTCTGAAGCTCAGGGGAGAAGCTGATGCTCGAGATGTAAATGCAGTGTAGATACCTGTTCAAATAAACACACAGGCCTTTTTCTTTAAAGAGTTTGCTAAGGAAAGAGAAGATTTGAGTAAAAAAAGGAAAAATGTAAAGAAATATGGAGCCATTGTATAGATATTATGAATACATCTTACAAACTCTGTGGTAAAGTATGCTATCATTAGTGGTAGTTGGAATTTATAACTGATGTATAAGCAGTTCAGAAGTTTTAGAAGGGAGAAAAAAGATGATATAATTTATCTTCCTTACATTTTATAAATTATACTAATAAAATTAGTTTATATTCACATTACTGTCCTTAGTAATCATTTTAAAGCCAATACATGTTATATAAACATTGATTTGGTCCCTTCATCTCAGCTAACATTTCATAATAGTTGCATGGTGTTGTTTATATTTAAGTTTGGAATTTTTATCATCCTTATAGTATTTTTATGTTAACCATAGGAAGTAATGATAAAAGTAGCCAATGTGTATACAACAATTCTGAATCATAGAATAACATTGTGACCTCATCTAATGAAAGTTCTTCAGTAAAATATAAGATATGAATGCATGTTGATGGATTGGTAAATCCACAAGCCAGTAAAGAAAAGTACAACTAAGAAGTATGATGTAAGATGCTGACTACCTGAAAATTAGCTTTAATTTTACTCCTGGTCTCTTTGGTATTGACTGTTATGCTGGAGTGAAACCACTGAAGTGTGCGTTTCTTATTCATAATAGGAATAATACTCAGAGTCTCTCTGATTAAATTATTTGAGTTTTCAGAAATATTTGCCAGTTAATACTTTCCATTGTGAAAGTTATACATGTTGTCATCACAGGAGGAGAAAAGAACTAGAACTATAGAGGCGTCCTTCTTGTTTAGCCATCATTGTTTATTTTTTGGTTGTGTTGGGCTTTGGTGCTGTGTGCGGTTTTCTCTGGCTGCAGTGAGTGGACGCTAACTCTTTATTGTGGTAGACAGGCTCTCACTGTGGTGGCTTCTCCTGGTGGAGCGCAGGCTCGTGGCTTCGGGAGTTGTGGCATCAGGCTCGGGAGTTGTGGCGCTCAGTCTTCAGGAGTTGAGTTGTGGCGCTCAGTCTTCGGGAGTTGAGTTGTGGCGCTCAGTCTTCAGGAGTTGAGTTGTGGCGCTCAGGCTTCGGGATTTGTGGCGCTCAGGCTCCGGAGTTGTAGCACGCAGGCTCGGGAGTTGTGGCGCTCAGTCTTCAGGAGTTGAGTTGTGGCGCTCAGTCTTCAGGAGTTGAGTTGTGGCGCTCAGTCTTCGGGAGTTGAGTTGTGGCGCTCAGTCTTCGGGAGTTGAGTTGTGGCGCTCAGTCTTCAGGAGTTGAGTTGTGGCGCTCAGTCTTCGGGAGTTGAGTTGTGGCGCTCAGTCTTCGGGAGTTGAGTTGTGGCGCTCAGTCTTCAGGAGTTGAGTTGTGGCGCTCAGGCTCCGGAGTTGTAGCACGCAGGCTCGGGAGTTGTGGCGCTCAGTCTTCAGGAGTTGAGTTGTGGCGCTCAGGCTTCGGGAGTTGAGTTGTGGCGCTCAGTCTTCAGGAGTTGAGTTGTGGCGCTCAGGCTCCGGAGTTGTAGCACGCAGGCTCGGGAGTTGTGGCGCTCAGTCTTCAGGAGTTGAGTTGTGGCGCTCAGTCTTCAGGAGTTGAGTTGTGGCGCTCAGTCTTCAGGAGTTGAGTTGTGGCGCTCAGGCTTCGGGAGTTGTGGCGCTCAGGCTCGGGAGTTGTGGCTTGCGGGTTCGAGTGTGGGCTCGGGAGTTGTGGTAGACGGGCTTAGTTACTCTGCGGTATGTGGATTCTCCTGGACCAGGGATCGAACCCATGCCTCCTGCCCTGGCAGGTGGCTTCCTGTCTGTTGTGCCACCAGGGAAGTCTGAGGCATCATTCTTAGTTGCGTTCACTGGAGCAAAGAATAGGTGCAGGTCATCCCATTGCCAACAAGACTGTAAAACCCAAATTATGCTTACAAAGAAAGCAGAACGACCTATTGCAGTTTTTTTGTAGTTTTTTTCCCCCCCATACATTAAGTGTTAATGTTAATTATTATTTTATGTTGAGGCAAATCCATATTTTGCTTTACGTTCAGGTAAAGCCACTGGATCAGCTTCTGGCATATGTGCAGCAATTATATGGGGAGAATAATGTAATGAAATGTAATTTTTTTATGAAAATGGATGATTAAAAGAGATTACATGTTTTCTCTACTTAACTAATTTTATTTAGTCTGTAAAAAAGACTGAAAAGATTTTGTTGTGATCGGTACTGAAGTAAGGCCATCTATATATACAACAAATAAAGCACTGATCTATTAATAAATGAGTTACACTTGAATGACAGTCCATGCAGAGCTTTATTCACAGAATACAGATAGTGGTTGGCAATACTTATCCTGATTGTGTTTTTTTGCTCAGTGATTTTAAAAGGACTGATTAATAATTTACTTGTACCTATTCAGTACAAGTAATTTTGGAGTACATGACAGAAAAATGGAGTGACGAGTGATGCTGCTTTTCCAAAGTGAAAGGCATTGGCTCACAAGGAAAGTTCATGCAAAGTTTAGAATGAGAGGTGAAATTTATAAATTTATTATCCTTATATTCCCAGCAAAAACTATTTCTGTGACTTTAAGTGGCTTTCTCAAGTTTTAGTTCATCCCTGTGTTAATTAACTTGAGTGATCCAAACTTATAAATTAAAATATAGGGGAAAATAAGGATTGAAATAAAAGGATTATTAAATGTTGATTTTTTTGATAAGAGAATTTCCTAAGATAATTGAAATGCAGTTCAAATAGCTCAACTGGCAAGATATGGACTTTCCTCCAACACTCTGTATTCTTCATGCCTCAGAGTAAGAAATCAATAATATAGGAATGGTCATATTTTAAGAGGACATCCAATTTCTGCAACAGAATACCAAAAATTTCTTTCTGAAACTAAAATGATTAAAAAAGAAAAAAGAATTAGCCATCTATTTACTACTGTTATCTTCCAAGTTTTAAGGCATCTAGGCTTCCTGCTTTTCAGAGTCATGTGCTTACTGATCTGGTGTATGCAGACTGTGGTGAGCACTCACTCCCACTAGTATGCCTGTCACCAGATATACAGACCTGAATGACATATTACCAAAGACTGCCTTCCTTGGGCAATCACCAGATGGTATGTGTTAGTAATTTCTAATGTAGTAGAACTCTAGAATAAGAAAATAAAACCGACTCTACACAGGATCATTGAAAAACATTGTAGTTCTCTTGTCTCCTTAGCACATGTTGCAGTTGGACTTCCGCATCCTCCTTTAAGCTCCATGGGGTTACGGGAGCCGCGTTGGCTAAGGAAATGCGAGTCGAGGTTACGCGTGCCATTTCCTCATGGAAGCCTTTGAGTCAGTGCAGTGTTTGCTATGTTCCCTGCCCTTTTCATGTGACCTGATAGACACGAGTTTGAGCAAACTCTGGGAGATAGTGAAGGATAGGGAAACTTGACATGCTGCAGTTCATGGGGTTGCATAGAGTCGGCCACAATTTAGTGACTAGACAACAACAAAGTGATGTTTTATGCGATAATCAATCATCCTGGATTACTGAGTGAGAAAGTGAGAAATACAGGGTTTAGCCAGCTCTTAATGAACTTATCGGCTCAGCAAAAAAAATAAATCTTTGCTACTCTCAGCCCCCATGACATTGGGGTTATCATACCACAGCAATACCCAGCTATCCTGACTGATAATAAAACAGTTACAAAGCCAAATTTACCTTGGCAAAAGGTTATAAGCTTTTATCAGCCCTTTCACTGCTATAAAACAAAGTTAATTTTTAAAAGGTAGGTTGTATGTTTAGTAAGCAGTGATAAATCATTTTGAAACTATGTAAAATTGGTATCTGATATAAGGACCAATGCACATTAGGTGTCTCATGCATTTGCTCATATTTTGTTTGCTTCTAGCTCCCACTTGCTCTTACACTCTTTTTTTTCTTCCTTAGGATGGAGCTTACTAACCTTCCAGCACCACTTCCCACCCCATCTAACTCCCACACCATTTCTTTATGAAGGAATTTCTTTGTTTTATATACTTTAAGGTATAGTCAACATAAAAGAAATAGAATGTATTGGTCTGCTATTCAAGTGCCTTTAGTCTCCAGTAAGATTTTTTCCTAGAGCAATGTGTAGTTTGGGAATCATCTCTGCAATTCTCCCACCACTAATATGTAGGAAAAAATGTCACTATGAGATATTTTGTCTGATCAGAAGGAGCAGCAAAATTATTAGAGCCAGGTTGTTGTAAAGTCCTCCAATGTTTGAACCCCAACTTAGTTACTTATTTTTGACCTCCATAAAATTTTATTTGTCAATTTTTAATAGGGGGAGTAGTACCATCAGCTTTGAGGTCATTCTGATAATTAGAGATCATACATGTACAACCACCTTGTACAGTCTGGCAGCCAATAATTACAAAACCAGTGAATGCTATTATTATCAAAGAGTAGAGTCCCAGATTATTACTAGGTATAGTGTTTTGGTAAGTCATGAAATAGATAACAATTAGGGAGAGAAATGGTAGCCTCTATAGACTAGATCTAAGAAAACCCAGGAGGCTAATAGACATATTCATTGCCCCCACTACCATTTAAAACAAATTGAGCAGTCGCATCCTGATTTCACAATCATATGGGTCATAGCATCATGACACAAGTGCTTGTTCTTGATGCTCTTTGTTCATCTTAATTTACTGTGTGGCTGAGAACACAAACAGCAAATGTAATTACCTTTATGAGAAGGCGACTAATGATTGGTCATATCATAGCATATAGATTTCTAATTATCTTAAGAAAACATATCCTCAAATCAATAGTGACAAGATGAGATGAAACAAGGATACGCAGAAGGAGAAAGAAGAGTTGGAGGAAGGGAGAGTGAGAGGAATGAAGGAAGAAAGGCGAGAAGGGAGGCTGGTTGATGTTACTCATGGCATAATGTATTATAATGGAAAGACAGAAGGAGCGTTACGTGGAGTCAGAAAGAACATTGACAATGTATTCAGACAGCCTGTATTCAAATCCTTGCTTGGCCACTTAACTGTGTGATCTTGGGCAAGTTACTTAAACTCTGTGATCTTGGTTTTGTTTAGCTTTATTTTTTTTTTTTTTACATAAAATAAGGTAACTTTAGATCAAACAAGATAAAAAAAAAAAAAAACCCCAAAATACCTTGACTAATGTACCTAGCTAAAAGAGGAAGTAGTTAGGAAATGGTGCCTATTTTGGTGAAAAATTTAGTGGTTTTAGTGATAATACAAACTTTTAATATGTTTTAATAGAAATATTAGTTACAAATATAGAGAATAGTCTATAGTTATCAATCATCCAAATAAATGTAGAATTTTTTTTCTTAGGAGGAGGATCCACATTTTAAGTAAAATGTTGACAGTCTAGTAGTGTTAGAATAAACAAATATAGTAAGGAATCTGGAAACCTTGCCATATGATGAGAAGTTAATAACAACAGGGGTTGTTTGGTCATATTTCAGGTTACGATAGAACAAGAGTTTTTAACTTAATGTAATATATAGACCCTGGTGGCTCAGATGGTAAAGAATCTGCCTGCAGTCCAGGAGACCCAGTTTTGATCCCTGGGTCAGGAAGATCCCCTGGAGAAGGGAATGGCGACCCACTCCAGTATTCTTGCCTGGAGAATCCTACTGACAGAGGAGCCTGGCAAGCCACAGTGCATGCTTTCGTAAAGAGCGGGACACAGCTGAATGACTAATACACACCATATATAGGCTTCATGTTGTAGATGAAGTAAGAACAAGTATATATATTTTTATTTCTTTTTTTTATTGGCAAAAGTTTTATGGCAAAATATGTTTTAAAAGTTTTACTTCAAATATGAATAAAGTGGCATGGATTCATTGTATAAAATTATCATCCTTGTTACATAATGGCATCTTGAATAGCATTACACAGATCAGAATGAACAAAAATGTATCTCAAATTATGTTTATGCATATCTTTTGTTTGTATTGAACTTAGTGTAAGTTGGCAGATGACAAAGAAAAGAAAGCTTCGTTGCTCTTACATTTCCTTTGATTTTATTGGCATTGGTAAATGTGATGGGGCACAAAAGTCAAACTTTCTTTTGTGATAAGTTTCCTGCCAACAAGAACGTGAAGTCAAGGAAGCTTATTTCTGAGCATCTTGAAAGCACATTACACATTATAGAATTTTTCATTTTTTTAAAGAAAAAGCTCAGCTTTTAAAAAGTGAAAATCTAAGACTTCTATTTTTCCCAGTGTATCTTGACACATTTCCAAGCAAAAAGAAACCATTAAGTAATTGAAAAAAGCTTGATCAAATCATGTACTCTAGAAATGTTTGAACTGGTGGGTTGCTCAGAAAAGAGTGTCTTTTTTTCTGAGTCTTTTGAAAAAAGAGTGTCAAACAAAAAAATTATGAGTGTCTCTGTTCACTTCACCTAATTCTGAACTTTGACATTTTGCTAATATTTTGTAGCCAGTTATGGTGAAAATAATAGCTGTACATTTCCATTTGGCATGGTATTATTGGGTGAAAACTATGATTGTTTCAGTGAAGTTCTGATTTTTATCTGTCTCGTGAATGCTGATACCCTAACGTGTGTGTGTGTTAACATACCTCATGAGTATTTTCAAGGCCAGTTGTTCCAACAGTGAACAGCTTCTTTGTCAAGCAGAATTTCTAATGGAAGAAAACTCTTTGCCACCATGTGCAAATGTGGACTACATGTGGAATTTCTGGGTCCAGCCTCCAGCTTGCTTGCTCTGGTGAAGACAGGCATTCCCACTTTATTCATAGAGACTTACTCCTTTTAGCATCAGGGTAAATTAGTGTCACGGACTCTGATAATTATCCTAAAAGATGCTTGGCCTTCCCTACTCTGTGGAAAGTGGTCCAGTAATTTCACAGCCCTAGCCTGGAATGTATATTTTCAAGTTTCTAGTTAGGCATGGAACAAAATGTTTTCTTTTTATTTGACAAAAGATTCTTGGCTTTCCAGAAGATAAGTGTTAATATGCTTGGTTGAACTTGGGTCAGAAATTTCAGTGTTTATTTTTCTAAGTAAAGGGTTGCTAATATCTTAGCAAAGTTTGACAAGAGGTGCTTCTTCATGGCTGGATTTTCTTGTAGCGATATTAGGACATAAGGAGGAGGCTGTAGTCCCTAGATTCCAGGTTTGCTGATCTTATTATGGTTACTGTTGGAAACAGTTGCCATTTTGGCCAGAGAGATTTAGAGCTGAAAATTTGTGATGTTTCCAGTGCTGAAAGGGTATCTGTGAGGGGAAGGGAGTTGAAAAGGAGAAAGCCTTGTCAGTGTATCCACAGGGAAGATCTGCAACAACTGAAAAGCCTACAAAACTCTTTTAAAGGTTACTTCTGCTTAGATGATTTAAATGAAAAAAGGATTCAAATGTCATTCTTTGCTGACAGAGGCCTCCTTGCTGATGCCAGCCTTTCCAAAAATAACATCATTTGACCTCAGGATAAAGGCTTTGCCAGAACCTGATTCAACCTGAAGTGTGTGTTAGAGAAAGCTCAGGTGTCAATAGAAGTCCTACTCTGCTCTGATGAAGGATTTAACCCACTGCTGTTGAAGCTGATCTGAACTGCAGCTTTGAGCAATTGCTGCTGTGAGAACAGACACTAATGGATTGGAAATTAAAAATGACCTAAATATTTGTAAAGATCAGTCCAAATTTTCCCTTTTTCTAAACAAATAAAGCAGCCTTCTTATTGAAGCATACTTTAAGTAGTCACAGTTTTCCTATTTTATATGAATTCGGAATTATTGTATTTTCCAGGAAATGATTAATTTTTACAAAAAAAAGAGCTGTAGCATTGTTTGTAAAGTGATTCAGTGTCAAAGGGAAAACAATGGCATGAACATTTACACATCTGTTTTTCTTGGGATAACACCATATACTTCATTAGACTCTCAAAAGGTCCATGATATATGTCCTCCCACCTCACTCCTCAAAAAATCAAGAAAACTCCCTAATAAATGGTGATGGTATCAGTTGAGAAAAACTTCATGACTAGTTCATCTGACTTAAGGTCCCTCCAATTCTGTGAATCCACACATAGTTATGTAGTAAGTAATTAATGTTTTCCTTGGTGTAGATTATATGGAATTATGTAAAGTTGAGCATGTATGCATGGTAGGAATATGAGACTATGTGAGACTCTGTATCAATTAGATATGGGAAAGACAGATACCATGAAGATTTTTAAACTGATAAAAATAGTAACATGTGTCCTCATTTGGTTGAGTTTTTTGGGAGAACCTAATCTATTAATATCATTTTATCACAGGAAATTGCAAAAGCAATGAGAAATAATTTGTAAACTACAGTTATAGTTCTATTTCTATTCCTGCAGCTTTTTCAGAGGGAAGACGCATTTTAAACAATGTGAAGAGCGTTTATAGCATCAACATGTCACTTTCTGGTGGCAAGAACAGGGTCTGTGTGGCAGGAACCATTTCAGACTGTAATTGCACTAAAGGGTCATTGATCTTACAGATATCTAAACAGGCCCTTATAAATCGTCTGTAATGATGAGCATCACTAGGCTGTTAGCATCACTGTTGGGTAAATAAATACTCAGCTCCAGCCTTTCTATTTGCTACTGCAAATGATAAAATAAACAGTACATATTTCCAGAAACGTGTAATTACATGTAATACTTACACAGTAGTTCAAAATAATAGAGTCTTCAGAGAAGTTGTGTTTTATATCAGTCAGATAAAGTGAACATTCTGCCTTCTGTTGAGATCATAGGACTGGAAATCAGAACTTCTATTTTTGGCACCAATGATGATAACGTTTTTTTTTTTTTTCTCAATGAACAAATCATTTAACCTTCCCTTGCTTCAATATTGCCAACACATGTGGAGACAAGTTCATTTGTACAAGCCATCTAAAATGAATGTTAAGTTACAAATCGGTGTTTTTAACAAGATTGCTGTTATCCCTGAGTGTGATTTGCACACAGAAAAGGGAATGAAATTAGTATCACTTATAATTCAAATATATGCAAGGCAATTACTAACTTCCTCCCTCTCTTCTTTTTTCCCTTCTTCCTTCTTCTTTTTTTTTCTTTCATATAAGATTTACGGCTGAAAACTGACCACTGCATCTTGTATGCATAATTTCCTTGATTTTTATATAGTCTGAGTGCTTGTGTTTAATTCTGAAGCACATTTATTTTAATTTTATGTGTTTGAAATGTTATAAAAAGGTATGCTGATGAAATCTTTGGGAATATATTCTTCTCCACTTAAAGTGAAAGTGTTAGTCACTCAGTCATGTCCAACTCTTTGCAAATCCATGGACTGTAGCCTGCCAGTCTCCTCTCTCCGTGGAATTCTCCAGGCAAGAATACTGGAGTGGGTTGCCATTCCCTTCTCCAGGGAATAATATTATAGGGCTAAGTTCAAGCTTTTATTGTGTGTGTTGCTGTGATTCACTTGTTCTGACTGTTGTGTGATATTCACTCTCTCATTGGTGAGGACGTGAGTTGTTTCTACTTTTTCACTTATGATCATTGGTGCTGCTATTAGCGTACATGTATTTATTAGATAATTGAGACTTCTCATGGATATATATATGTAGATATAGAATTTCTGGATCATAAGGTATAAAATGTTCAGTTTTTTAAGAGATAATACCAGTTTTTAAACTTGGTTGCTCTAATTTATACCCCAAATGCAATATAGAAATTATGTACTTGCATTACCTCTAATCCTTGGTGTATGAAACATTTGAATTTTTACCAACTGAGTATACTAAAATGGGATCTCATTGCAGTCATCATTTGCATTTAATTGATCATTAAATTGTTGAGTATCCCTTCTTTTGATTATTGGTGAAATGTGTTTCTTTATCTGTGAAACATCAGTTTATGTATTTTCCTACTAGTTTGTGCTTTTATATATGTATGTATATATACATATATATTTAGTATATTTTTATTTTCAATTCTTTACTGGTATATATAGTGAATATATTCTGCTACTTTGTATCTTATCTTTAAGATGTCTTACAGTTGTTAATTTTTAAATATTCATATTGATCATTTTTTAAATAATCAGTGCTTTTTTGTTATCTCGCCTCAGATATATTTCCCTACCTCAGATTCTAAAAGATATTCCACCTGTATTTTCTATTAAGAGTAAAACTTTTATTTTTAAAATTTATGTCCTTAGTATGAGGTAGGAATCCAGTGTTTTTAATCTGTAAAGATGACTTTATTTTCAGCTATATTTATTAAATAATTCATGGTTCCCTCTGATTTATTGCATCATTATATACCAAAAACTATATACATGGATCTGTTTCTGGTTTTTCTGATTAACTGGTCAGTTTATCTGTCTCTTCATCATTTCGCTATTTGCTCATTGGGAGATCCAAGGCAATAAATATTGGAGGTGGGGAGAAGAGGGAATAAGGAATAGTTTTAATCCTATCTGGTTTTGATCCTAGCTTTTTTGTGTGTGTAAATTAATAAGAGCAAGTCATTCATGGATCAGTGGACAATGATGAATATACGCCGTAAATTAAAGGTTATGATAATTCCAATTCTGCTCTTTGCACCTGAGGTCCAAGGAGGGGGAAAAGAAAAAAGCACATAGCCAAATGTACTCAGAGAATAGTTTCACATTCATGATTTGTGGGTCTCTATTTCTTTCATCAAGGTTAATTAAGGTTTTAACTAAAGTCTTACTAGAATGAAGTAAGAGAATGTCTGTTTCAATCATCACAGTATAATTAGCATCTAGTGTATAGTGTGTGCCAAATAATGAGTATTTATAATTATTTGTTGAGTGCATGAAGAAATTCATTAAGATGGCTTATCTTCATTTGTAGATAAACATATTTGATTTTCATAAATCTTTAATTTCAAATAGGACTCTGAGTTCTTACAAATCCCAGGTAAAACATGTGTTTCTTACCTTTAGGAAGTTATAAACTTCTTTGTGATTCTGATGATTGTGAATCTGGTAAAAACTATGGACAATTTTTTCCCAGAATATGTAAATTTGCAAATTTTTTTTTTTTTAGTTCAGTGGCTGATAAATCCTCTATAACTGATCCTTTTGGCGTCTTGATTTTTTTTAATCTCTTAATTTTACAGATGAGAAAATAAGATCTGTAAAGTTGACATTGTCTTTCAAGCTAGTTAGAGCCTGAATTAGTATAGAATCAAATTTCATGATTCCTAGTCTAATCTGGTTTCACTTGTTGTGAACAGTGGCAAAAACAGAATATTCTGAAATGTGGAAACAGTGAAACATTTGTTTCACTACTTACTGGTAATGAGCTGAAATAATTGGAAAATTGCATCATGATTCCATTTCCATAATTCCTCTTCATATCATGTTCCATGTATGCCAACAACATTATTTAAAATTTTTGCTTCCAGTTATTTTCTTTGCTTCATTTAGCATGAGACAATGCATGGTGTTTTCATAATGTATTATATCATATATTTATTATACAGATTTCCAGAAGGCAATGTAAAAATTTAATTACTAATAATGGCATAATTTGCATTATATCACCAAAACAGTTATGACATTCCCAGACAATTTGAGTCCCTTCTGGAATAACTTAGGGTTTTGGGGGAACTACAGCTGATTTATAATAATATTAGTTTCAGGTGCACAACATAGTGATTTGATATTTTTAGAGGTTATACTCCAAGGTTATAAAATATTGGCTATATTCCTAGTGCTATATATTGCGTATTACATTCTTGTAACTTGTTTATTTTATGCCTCCTATAAAATTGTCTCTCTTAATCCCCTTCACCTATACTGTACCTTACCCAGCCTCTCTACCTTCTGGTAATTAACCACTCACTTGTTTTCTAGATCTGTGAGTCTGCTTATGTTTTAGTTTAGCATTTTTAAGATCAAGCTTTAGGAAGTCTTTAAGGATATATCACACACATGCATGTCTGTTCAAATGTGTCCATGGGCCTTTTCTAAGTTAGCTCTATGCACATGTGTGTGTGCTAAGTTGCTTCAGCCGTGTCTACTCTTTGTAACCCCATGGACTGTAGCCCACCAGGCTCCTCTGCCCATGCGATTCTCCAGGCAAGAATACTGGAGTGGGTTGCCATGCCTCCTACAGAGGATTTTCCTGACCCAGGGATTGAACCTGTGTCTCCTGTGGCTCCTGCATTGCAGGCGGATTCTTTACTCCTGAACCACTGGGGAAGCCTCAGCTCTACAAGCAGGGAAGCCGTTTCAACCAATAGCCACAACTTTAGGGAGAAGGCTTGCTTTCCTAGATAAAGAGAAAAGAAACCTGTTACCGGTAATCTTATCTTCCAGAGCTACATTGTATCCTCATGTGCGCCTGTTAGTCATATTATAAGAGACCCCTAATATTTATTAAGCCTGATACTTGAAAACTTTTGAACTGCGTTTTCTCTTTGCTGCTGTTTCCCATAAATCAGCAGTAGAACATCCCAGACTTGGCTGACTGGCTAAAGTCCAGCCAAAAATTCCTTTGCTCTCTATTCCCAATTGCCAGCAACTGGAGGTGAAATCACAGCATCTAGTCCTACCAGTTAATGAGCAAGAAACAGCAGTCATATTAATTAATTAATTATTTCTTTTTATTGAAGCATAGTTGCTTTACAATGTTGATGTTATTTTCAGCTGTGCAGCAAAATGATTCCATTATATGTACATAGATATCTGTTTTTTCCTATTGTTTTCCCTTGTAGATTATTATAAAATACGGAGTATAGTTCCCTGTGCTATAGAGTAGATGCTTGTTGGTTTACATAAAGTAGTGTACATATGTTAACCCCAAACTCCTAATTTATCCCTCCCTGGCCCCTTCCCCTTTGGAAGCCATAAGTTTGTTTTCTCTGTCTCTGGGTCTGTTTCTGATGGCAGTCTTTTTTGTGACAACAGTCATTTTTAAAGGCATCTTTCCAAGTTTCTCAGGGGCTATGCAAAGATGTACCAAATGTAAAAATCACATAAACAAAGAACTAACTAGAGAACAGCAAAAGCAACTCAGTGAACCATTAGGGCCTAGCTGCCACACACATTCTTCCTCTCCTCTGTCTTGCTACTGGAAAGATGGGGCTTGCCAGAAATACCAGTAATGGAAAACCATGGACTTCTGGATAGCTCACAAAAGCATCATCTTGATAACAGTGGACAGATGTGTACCTTCTGCATTAAATACAGCAATGCTGCTCTTTCTTTAAGGTCAAGAAAAGAAAGGGAAATTAGCCCTCTCTGGAACTCCCAGTAGAATAGATTATTTCTCTTTCACTGATTTTCTTGATATAATTTTCTCCACACACCTTGATATACAATTTTTAGATCCTGTCCACTTGGAAATATCAGTAGGCATGCAATTACACAAAGATGACGGGGCTGTAGCACGTATTCCTTAAAGAATACACAGGGCTAACTATTCTGAGAACTACAGGCTCGTATGGAATCAACGTGGGAAAGGTTACTGGCTGTGTAGTGAAATTAAAGAATACTGCCTCCTGAAGTTTCTGAATGAAAGAGTATTCTGTTAAATTTACTCTGTGACTACTTACTTAACTGCCAGATATTTTTGACTCCTTATTTCAGAAAGTGAATTATAACTGGATTCTATTAAAAATTTCTTTGAAAATCATTCAGTTTCCTCACAGATGGGACAGCAGTTACTTTTGTGTCTAGGATAGAGATTAAATAACTATCACTGCACATTGAGAGAATTGGTATTACCAGACATTAGCTAAGTAAATTAGACTAGTGTCAAGAAGCTCTAAAATGTGTCCTTCCTCCAGATATGACAAAGACTCATGTCACTTATATTTCAATAAATAATATATCCAAATAATTAAGTTGGAAGAAATTAAAGGACTTAAAAAATTATGGAAGCCCTGTAGTAGTTCAGTAGAACTTTTCAATAATAAATACTTTAAATGTTTGAACATAGTCCCATGAGAGGTCAGTAATGTATTAATTACTGTGGTTGAAGAGTTTGTAATCATGAGTGTGATTTAAATCACACTGTTGATACTTCATGCAAAATACCTTGTCAAGCATAGGCAATTATTCAAACGATAGTTAAAGAAGAAATCCATTTAGAATGTTCATTTACCTTGATTAATTGTATCACACAACTACAGCTGAGGGAGGAATTGTCAAGATCTCCATGACTTAAGTGGAGAAGGCAATGGCACCCCACTCCACTACTCTCGCGTGGACAATCCCATGGATGGAGGAGCCTGGTAGGCTGCAGACAATGGGGTCGCTAAGAATCGGGCACAACTGAGTGACTTCACTTTCACTTTTCAGTTTCATGCATTGGAGAAGGAAATGGCAACCCACTCCAGTGTTCTTGCCTGGAGAATCCCAGGGACGGGGGAGCCTGATGGGCTGCCATCTATGGGGTCGCACAGAGTCAGACACGACTGAAGCGATTTAGCAGCAGCAGCAGCCATGACTTAAGGACTTAAAGGTAGTAGAATTGCTGAATCATACCTGTTGCCAAAATCTTGGCTCTCTGTGGGCCAATGCCAAACAGAACTATGGAGACAGAGTTACGGAGGAGAAGGAACGAGTGGCTTTATTACTTTGCCAGGCAGAGGAAACACAGTAGCTTAGGGCCTCAAGAACTGTCCCCTTCCTCCCCCCACCTCGTGAGAGGTTATATGGTCTGGGGAGGAGTATGTGAAAAGGATCAAGGCAGTAAGAGTCTTGTATTTTTTTCTTCTGCAAAGTTTCAAAATGGTGAGGTTGCTGTCAAGAATAGGGTGTGTGCAGGGTCTTAGGTGATCAGTCTCCTAATCTTGATGAGATTATCTTGTCCTTTAATCTTACCTCAGATGGTTTCCTGGCTGCTTCTCCTTTGATTATGAACTGTTCTGCCCTTTGGATCGCAGGTCCTCAAGTCTGGAGTCTTGCCTATAAGAAATGGGGGACAAAAAGACCTTCATGCCTAGGAGCCCCACTGGACCCTGCTCTGCATCATACCTGATGTTCAGATTTTCATCTTAGAAAGAGTATACTTGGGTAATAAAGAATCCATATAAAATATGATTTAGTCATCATGGTATAAAAAGAAAAGCAAATGAAATTGACTGTTATTATAATTACAACTTTAATAATATTTGCATTGCCAAATGCAAAGACAGATTGAAGTGTCCAAATACTTGAACATGTGACTACACATATGAATTTCCCCAATTTGAATTTCTGTATAATTGAAATTGGACCCTGTGAAGTTTATAGCTTAAAAAAAGTTCCCATAACATTTATTCTATCTTTATTAGCTAGTTATAATGATCTAATAATGAGAAAAATAAATATTGACTAATGTGATTATATTTCTTATAATATCTGCATTCTGTAGAAGATAAAATGTTTTTCAGTCACTTAATTTCTAGTGATTTAAATGTTTACATTTATTCATTTATTATAAGATTCTGGAAAGTTTTTGACCATCAAATACTTATATAATTTTGAGAGATGTTTTACAAGGATGCTTAATTAGATATGAGTTTACAGGCAAAAGATTCAAAAGTTAATCATTTATCTGGCTATTTATTTATTTAATGTTAAGTGTTCAGATGTTTACAAATATTGGTTTCCTTTGAGGAAAGCAGCATTTTCAATTATTAGAAAAACACATGCTTATTGAACTATATTTCAGTGTGTTTGGTATCAGTGTACATCATATTTGTTTTCAGTTGCTAAGTTGTGTCTGACCCTTTGTGAACCCATGGACTGTGTAGCCCACCAGGCTCCTCTGTCCATGAGATTTCCCAGGTAAGAATACTGGAGTGGGTTGCCATTTCCTTCTCCAGGGAACCTTCCTGACTCAGGGGTCGAACACACACACATCCTTTGTCTCCTGAATTCCAGGCAGATTCTTTATCACTGCTTTGGAGAAGGAAATGGCAACCAGCCCAGTATTCTTGCCTGGAAAATCCCATGGACAGAGGAGCCTGGCGGGCTACACAGTCCATGGGGTTGCGAAGGGTTGGACATGACTGAAAGACCAACACACACACACCAGTCTTTATCACTGAGTCACCTGGGAAGTGTGTCAATGTACATATTAGCAACTGAAAGGAGCAAAAAGAGAGTTTTCCTCAATATAGTGGCTAATTTGAATATATAAAACTATTTAATGGATTCAGAAGTAGTTGCCTTGTAATTAAGCTTGTTGATTTACTTAGTAATTCCTCTATTATTCCTAATAGAGGAGTAACCTTGTAGAGATAGCATTTCAGATACTGCAGTTCAACATGTATAATTTGATGTTAATGGAGCAAGTTATTTAGGAAATAAATAACATAAACTATATGCTGTGTTAACTCTGAGCGACATTTCCTATTTCCCACTCTTCTCCACCTCTCCATTCACTTGGCTTCTGAAAACCTAGTAACCACTGATATATTCTCTTTACCTTCCGTCCTCCCAAAGCCTTTACCTGTTAGAATCTGGAAGAAGGAAAGAAACAGAGTGAGATGGGTGCACTCCCCCTCCAGCCCACATCCACTCTCTTTTTAGCCTAAGTTTCTTTAATTCTGTGTATGATACTGGTTCTTCTTCTTCTTTTTTAATGTAGCAGTCCTGGGTTTCTGACCTTGGTGCTTAGATCATTTTTTATGTGAATGCTTTTTCCATTTACAGCAGAATTTTCCATTGACCTTTCCTAAAGTATACACATAATTCCTTAGAATCCTTATTTGCTGCCTAAAATGATACAGACACATTACATTTACACTTTTCAGGTACAACAGTAATTTAGGCTCGAAATTAGTGAATCTGAATGTACCTATGATAGTGCAACAAAAATACTATACCCTATGCAAAGAAATGCTGATTTTCAGTATGCAGCTAGTAGCTGGAGGAGCTCTTGGTGAAGTTCGTAACTCATCTCTATACAGCCTGGCCACAGTCTTGGCTCAGTTGAAACTTGGAGAGTTACCTTCTGCTCACAACGTCTAGTTACAGAGGGGCTTTGTCTTCCTTTGTGGCCTCCCAGTAGGCAATAGATGATGGTGCCAAGCATGGTAGGTGTTTGTGATGATAGTTAAAATTTAGTATACCTTTGGAACATTTCTTGAGTCCTCTATGTTTGCTGTGCTCCCCATTTCTGCTTATTTTGCAGCAACTGCTTGTCCTTCGCCCTCTGCCCAGTACTTCTGGGCACTTTTTGTATGTAATGTCAGTTGTTATAAGGAACAACTTCCTTTTATTGAAAAGGAGAGTATATTTACATTAGTAAGTCTCCTGAACTTCTCAAGAGTACCATGTAAAAATGTGCACTGAACCTTTTAGGTGCACCGTTCAGTTTTGTGGTTGTCCTGAATTTGAATATTATTACAATTTCCTGGCAGATGGCTGTGTCTTGAGGAAGGGCCAGCTTTTTCTAATAGGCACAGAAGCACCAATTGTGCTAATAATAGGACTGGATTTCTCATAACATTTTCTTTGTCATGTTGTGCATTTATCACGGAGAGGCAATGCTATGTACATTGACATTCTGAGAGAGACCACAAATTAGGATTTGGCAGAAGTTCTTGGAGCTCTGAAGCCAGCAAGCTTCCTCTTCCTGATTTAAACATCATCGTTTCTTTTAACTTTTCCCCTTACAGCATGGTGTCCCTTCCTTTAAATCATCTAGTTATTTCATCTCCATGAAGAACTCCAAAGTTTATGAGAAATGTTTACTGGAAACATTTGATTCTATAATTTTCTATTTTGTATGATTGTTTTATGTACAACACAGTTATATAATTCACGTCCACTTACTCTGAGTAACCCATGGGCCTGATTTAAGAGTATTCAAATGTGACCTTCTCTTAGACTGAAAAGAAAAGAAAATTTGTAAAAACAAAACAAAACAAAAAAAACATTGCATAAGGAAGAATTCAGATGAGTTAGGCTCTTAGTAGCTGTATAGTTGTTTAAATCTATAGCAATGCGTATACTGTTCGCGGCTTCTCACGTGGTCCACTGGTAAAGAATCCACATGCTAGTGCAGGAGACCTGAGTTCCATCCCTGGGTGGGGAAGCTCCCCTGGAGAAGGAAATGGCAACCCTCTCCAGTATTCTTGCCTGGAGAATTCCATGGACAGAGGAGCCAGGTGGGCTACAGTCCATGGGGTCACAAAAGAGTCAGACACGACTTAGTGACCAAACAACAAAATACTATTGTATGGCTATCAACTTCTTAGAATCTTCCATAATGTGTTATCCAGTGAAATGATTCCCAGCAGTTTTATAATTAAGGATATGGCTATTTGAGGATACTTGAAAGGTGAATTTAAAAAAATCAAAAGGTGCCAGCAGATTTGGTTTTTGACCTAACCTTCTGCGACTCTTTGCCAAGCACACCCCATGGTGCTGGTATGGAGCACGTGCCCTCTGCCTGAGGATGACTCTGTTCACAGGCCACGAAGCACTCTGACCATCCTGACTGCACTGGGAATAAAGGGTGGACAGTCCCGGTGTCCACAGAACGGCCCCCACCGAGGAATCCTCTGATCAGACTGCATGCTCTGTTCATGTGGGACCAGAAAGCATATATGCATTGCTGAATGCCAGCATCCTGTCTCCACCTAGGCCACAATTTAGGCCCCCTCAAGCTCTCCTTATGCTTCACCTTGCAGCTTTTTGCTGGGAATTGTGTCATTGTTTAGATTGGGTATCATATCCTTATCAGTCTTCCTAAGCTGTCAAGGGCAGAGCAGTTGAGCTACAGTGAGTAGGCTTTTGACACTGGAAACAGTGTCCTCTCTAGGGTTTCCTAAAGGCTGTGCCTGTCCTGCGACTTGATAGCCGTTATGGTTGATCGGAGCCCCTCGTGAAGCCAGCCCAGAGGCAGGTGCTGCCTGCAGGGGTCTCATCCAGTAGGTTGTATATGCTCAGTTAGTAAATTAAAGCTCAGCAGTGGGTCTCTGAGCGCCGTGGCAGGTAGCGTTTCTGATCTGTCTTGTCAGAGGGCAGTTCAGTGAGATACTACTGGCCACATTTTTGGTTTCTGAATCAATTAGTTCCTGGCAACTTTGACCCCAAATGATGCCAAAAGACAAATAACACACAGTCGTCAAGAACGGCATAACTCCTTCAGTATCAGCAGGGCTAGAGTGTCTTTATCCTTGAGTAGACAAAACAGTGATGTATTGGATTAACTTGGAATGATTACCTTGCTCCTAGGCCAATGGCCTTATTATTACAATCTTGTGGGAGGCAACTTCAGCATGATCAGACGGAAGAGAAGTTACCAAGGTGCAGTCAACTTGCTAACCATCCATAATTTCACCGCACGGGGCTTAAAATAGCTGTTTTTAGCTTTCCCTTGCTCTGCTCTCAGTGTAGTAACACTTCAGAGATAAGTATTTTCATGTGGACTGTAAATCTGAAGTATGCTTAAGTGAAAGTTGAAATACTACTAATATGTTAAATTGCCAGTATAAGAAGCATGCAGCGAAAGTTTTTTTTACACATTTCTGAGTGTGAAGGGGGTAGGTTGCAAATACTAGAAAAGTGTAAACCGAAAAGAATGAAAAATTCCTATAATACATCTTCTATCACGGGAGCATTTTTTGAGAATGAGATGTTCTAGGTGGTATTCCCCTGAGCCCTGACGTCTTCCTGATTTCTCATGTTTATGGAGCATACTGTTCATAGAAAGAAAGGAGTGTAAGGAAAAAATGCACAGAAGTCTTGCATAAGAGGAAACCAGTCAAGGTAGATGGCACGCTGTGAAGTAGAAAATGGAAAAAAGGAGTCCGGCAGATCCTCCAGGCTTCCTACCAAACAACTCCTCTTCTCTCTAACTGGCAGAAATACGATTTCCTTCAGGTGCTACACCGCTACCTGTTTACTCCTGGCCCCAGCAGGACTCAGGAAAGAGTGACCCAGGCCCCAGCTAGAAGGGTCAATATAAGGCAAATGCCACAGCGGTATTCCTCTTGTGAGCGATTAGTTTAGCAAGGTGGTAAAGTGAAGTCACTCAGTCGTGTCCAGCTCTTTGCAACTCCATGGACTGCAGCCTACCAGGATCCTCCGTCCATGGGATTTTCCAGGCAAGAGTACTGGAGTGGGTTGCCATTTCCTTCTCCAGGAGATCTTCCCAACCCAGGGATCGAACCTGGGTGTCCCGCATTGCAGGAAGACGCTTTACTGTCTGCGCCACGAGTGAGGTCCAACAGGATGGGAAGGTGACCCTAATGTAGCCAAGGTGGCATGAGTCCAAGTCCAGCAACGAGTTTCTGAGAAAGTATCAATGCTATTAAAAAGAGACATCCGAGCAAGTAATCCCATCTTTTCTACTAGATACTATCCTGTCTGGATATAATTTTTGAAACTATAACAGTCGTTTGAGGATTACAAAGAGACCAGGCCTCCAAAAGACAAAGCTGACATTCTGAGCATGCCAGAGGAGTAAAAACCTGGGTCTTTGATGACAAGATGAAGACTCTGTACTGTCTAGATTCACCTTACCTTGAAATTTCTTTTTACTAGCTATTCTCAGTGCTTGAGCCCATGGTTCCCAAACTTCACTGCACCATGAGAATTACCTGGAGCACTTTCAAAAATCCTAATGCCCGCTCTCACCCCACTGAAGTTTGATCAGAGTGTTGGTAGGAAGCCAGACATGAGTATATTTTAAGGATTCCCCGGTGATTCCATCATGCAGCACCATTTGGGAACCATCTGGTTTGAGCCATTTTGAATTACTTCATTTGTTATTTTCATCTGAGTGCTCCCTAACTGAAACAACAGAATTTAAACTAAAAAAAAAGTTTAAACTAAAAACATAATTTATATGAATAACTATACTGGATTACAAAAAAGAAATAACAGTAAAAAAATGATAATAAAAAGTCAGAAAAATGCTTTAATAGTTTTCAAAAGGAACTTAGCAAAAGGAATTGTGAAGTCAGTTACTTAGCAATCTAATTGAACCATATTCAAATATAATTAAGTACCTACAACTCTTGATAGAGTAGTCTTACTGATTATTTCCTTTTTTATAAAGCTTTGTATCTATTTAATAACCTGAAGTTTAATTTATGTAAAAATAATTAAAAGTGAGAGAATCCTTTCATCTTTATTACATTTAGCCTTTGAAGAGTAGGTCTACAAATAGAAACAAATATGGGCTTTTATTATATGTGATTTCAAGAAAGGAAGATTTATTTTTCTTGTCAGCTGTTAGAAATCTCCTCAACCACACACACACACACACACACACACACACTTTTATTTAACACTGGTGAATTAGATTAAGACTGTCTGATATCTTCTTACCTGGCCCATGATTATCATAATATTGAATTTAGAAAGCATCTAAGAAATGGTCCACAGTGACTCATGCCCCACATGGGAGATACAGGCAACAATCCTAACAGCTCAAGGTGAATCGTGGCAACAGTTTTGTGACTCAGCCACTTTATAGGAGAAACATTTTCCACTGTCTGGAAGGCTGCACTTCCTCTTATGTTGAGGAGGGTAGTTTCTTGTCATCCGCCTTTACGATCACAGAGGAAGAACTCTTTCAGTTCATCTCCTTCTCTAAGAGCCAGAGGACAGCAGCCTGTTTCTCTTCTCACACTTCCATAAAACACTATGCTTTGAACTCCAAATCTTGCTGAGAATTTCAGTGTCACCTTGTTGTGTAAGAGTAGATATTTTGGGCACTCTGCATCCTGACCATGTATGTGATGACACTAGATCATGATCTAATATGACAGCTGCCAGAAAAAAACTTCTGGTTTCGTCAAAGATGTTCTTGATATCCCACAGCTCTCATTGACCCCGTCCCTCTTTTCCACTGCTCAGTCACTGTACTGGGGTTTTGATTTCTTTGTCTTTATGTAAGATAATAAAATCTATATAGATATTATATAATAAGTAAACATCTCTAGTCTCATTAGACAGCAGAATAGACCACTCAATTTAAAAAATTAAGCCTGGTAAATTGACAGGTATATGGGCTTTTCATTTTATTGGTCATATTAATGTAAAATTTCTTTAATTTTATAGTACACAGTGATAATTTGCTTAACGGAGGACAGGAGTGACTACACAACCTTATTCTTTAAATACTTTTTAAAATATACATTTATATAGGCAGTAAGAAAATAAAGAGGACACTCTAGAGTTTGAACCAGGCATGGAATCAGAAGGTTGTTTTCCTTTGATGCTGAGTTATGCTGACAGTTGTCTCTGATAAAAATGAACAAGCAATGTGATGGGAATAATCAGTGGCTGAGAAAAAGATTCTTGCCATCAGTCTAGATTGATAGCATTTACCTGATTGAGGGTAGATACCAATGAAACACTTGAGCCTAATTAAAACTTTCTGAGCATTTCCACCCCACCCTCCTTTCAAAAGTTAGATTCTTATAGGATTTAATTTGAAGGATTTGGAAATACAAAGGCAGGTTTTTGTCATGCCTAAGGACAGGTTAATTATGCATTCAGATTCAGCTCATCTTCCACATTGATAAAATTGACCCACTTTTTCTTTCAGAGAGAAAATGTCTTATGAAATATTTTCACATAAAAAATATTGCATTTTGGTGCCTTTCTTCTTACATTCTATAATTAAACCTGGCATATCACTCCCAAAAGTTAAATGAATTTCAGTTCATTTTCAGGTCTGGGCTTTTTAATGAGTTAGCATCTCTGCTGCCTGAGACAAGTGGCATTCACTGCTTTGCATGCTGTAGAATTTTTTGACAGTAGTGATAATGATGCAGATGTTTGTCTTTGTGAGAATCTTCCAACAATATCCCTAATGAAAATGCATGCCTACTTCCTGGCAAATAAAAACATACCATTTTTTCAAAACAGAAAAATTCAGATGCTTTTATCCTAAGATGGCAAATGTAAACAGTCCATTACTTTCTCCACATCATTTTTGCTGTATTCTGTTGTAGCCATAAAATCATTTTTTGAAACTTCTCTTTCTGGTGTTGATATGGAACCAGTTTCTTCAAAACCTTACATGATTTCCAAGTGGAGTGGGAATATTTAGAGCCGTAAGGTTACAATTAGAACATGGCATCAATCTTTGGGAATTGACTCTTGAAATTGATTTGCCATGCTAACTTGAGCCTTATGTATAGGTGAGCTCATTTGGTTTCAATAAAGAAATAAATATAGTTGCTCTTAGTATTATATCCTTAAATTTAAGAGTGTGACTTTGTCTTTAGAGATTTACAGAGATGGAAATAATGAAAGATCTATGTAAATAATCTTAAATAAATTTTTTAAAGTATAATTGATATATAATTTAACAAATCTTTTTTATTTTTTAAAAATCTGAAATTTTGCAAAACCGCAGCTGAGATTTTTCCAAACTAAACTCTAGATACGTTTTGGTGTTTAAGTGAATGTTAGCTGTTGCCCTACCCTCAGAGGAGCATTCTGAAGGGTTCTCCCAAAAGTTAAGTGAAGTTCAGCTCATTTTCAGGTCTGGGCTTTTTAACGAGAAGTTGGAATTCTTATACACTGTTAGTGAGTCAGTGAGAATGCAAAATGGTGCACCTGCTATGGAAAAAAAATGGAGGGTCCTCAAAAGTTAGAAATAGAACTACCATATGACCCAGCAGCCCATCTTCTGGGTATTTATCCAGAAGAATTGAAATCAGGATCTTGAAGCAGTATTAGCACTTATCCTATTTGTAAGCATTGTGCATGGCTGAAAGTCATTATGTTTATTCCTGAGCATCACCATAAGCCTGACCCAGACACGCAGATGGGGTACAGGATGGATGAGGACCGGAGATGTGTGGTGTACCCACCGTTTGGTCATTAAAAAATATATAGTGTTTTATGTTTACTTGTCTATGTTAGAAGACTATGTCAAAATGCGACATCAGATGGCCTGTATCAAAATATTCTCATTTTCAAGACTTATTTACTGCCAGGGGGTTATTCTGAGCCTTCTTTCTCCTTTGTTGTTGACACTGCAATCATAGTCATTAGGACATACTACATAAAGAACTCATCGGAATAGAATGGGAAGGGACCTGAGCAATCTGGATAACTCAAGTCAAATGAAATCTGCCATTAGTAGCAGCTTGGTGAAGTTCGTGTGCATCTACGGGTAGGTGCTGTCCGGTGTTCTTAAGGACAAAAGCTATGATGTAGCTTTCACAGAGAATGTTCTTGCTAGATTAACTTTGTTTAGGCATGAGTTTTAGTGCTGTTGGCCTTGAATTCAATGTTAATGATCAACAGTATGTATTGAATAAGGTCTCTTTAGACAAAAACTCACATAAAAAGACTAATAATTGCTTGATGGAAATGTAACCAGAGGCTTGTAGGATCCCAATTCTGAATTTTCCATAGGAGCAGTGGTTCAGCCATGAAATTAAAAGACACTTGCTCCTTGGAAGAAAAGCTATGACCAACCTAGACAGCATATTAAAAAGCAGAGATGTTACTTTACCAACAAAGGTCCGTCTAGTCAAAGCTATGGTTTTTCCGGTAGTCATGTATGGATGTGAGAGTTGGTCTATAAAGAAAGCTGAGCACCGAAGAATTGATGCTTTTGAACTGTGGTGTTGGAGAAGACTCTTGAGAGTCCCTTGGACTGCAAGGAGATCCAACCAGTCCGTCCTAAAGGAAATCAGTCCTGAATATTCATTGGAAGGACTGATGCTGAAGCTGAAACTCCCAATACTTTGGCCACCTGATGTGAAGAACTGACTCATTTGAAAAGACCCTGATGCTGGAAAAGATTGATGGCAGGAGGAGAAGGGGACGGCAGAGGATGCGATGGTTGGATGGCATCACAGACTCGAAGGACATGAGTTTGAGCAAGCTCTGGGAGTTGGTGATGAACAGGGAAGCCTGGCGTGCTGCAATTCATGGGGTTGCAAAGAGTCGGACATGACTGAGCAACTGAACTGAATTGAGTGGTTCAGTATTTGCTAATTCAGTGTTTGCAGAGACTTTATAGACTAGAAATATTTCAACTAAAAGGAATCAGTGGTGTTGCTCATTTTCAATATAATCAATTCAAGAGGAGAGATCAAGCCTAGGAATGCAGTTGTATAATATAAAGAATCATAATTCTCCAGGTATCTGGACATTGTGAAACATGATTAAGCTATTTTTGTAGGGTCCACAGAGATTACCAAAATGTGCCTCATTGTAGGGTTAGTGTACACTGAAGGATTTGGTCATAACCGAGACAGTTATAGTTTCTGCCTGATAACTTATTTGGAAAAGGACTAAATATTCTGCTTCTCTGTTTTAAAGATCTACTTTGAAGGCTACACAACTACTGTCTAAAAAGTCTTTAAGTGGTGAGTTGGCACATGTTTTAAAAGCACTTTCTAAATAGTAGGAGAATCTGTAGAACCTTTGGAAAGTTTAAGTGATGATGAAATCATTTGGTATTAAAATCCAGACCAGAAGTCAGTATTCCTTTTTACTCATTTTCGACATGTGTCTATAACCTCTTCCACTCTGAAGCTTTATTTATTAAATAGTCTTTCTTTGTACTGACCTAATTTCAGAAATAATCTGTTTTAGTAATTTTCACCATTTAATTGTTACAGAAAAATTTATCTATTGCAAGCATTGCTTCCTATGTAAGTATATAAGAACTTTGTTCCTATATGCACATATGGCAGAAAATCAGATAAGGAATTACTAAAACTATAATTTGTTAATATCTTCTCTTCTTATTGACCTGTCTATAACTCAGTTTTAACTTCATTTAACTTTCAAGTAATCAAAATAGGAAAAAAAGCAAAACAAAACAAAAATAATTAGTAGTTTATAAAATAAGTCACACAAGCTGATTCTGATAATTGGGGGTGGGTGGGTTAGGCATAAAATTCTATAGTTTAAAAAGCTATGGCTGTCTTCAGTAGGATTTTCCCTAATTCACATTTTGTTATGAATATCAGAACCAACTATTTAACATGTCTGTGCCGTTAGGATTCTGATGAGTAATGCTTATAGATAGAATTTGGTTTTGTGTTTTAAGAATCTGACTCTGATCTAGTTGGTGAAATTCTTAGTTAAATTATACAGTGTATACTTTTATGCTCAGGAGTTAATATAAATTTGGCAGTGAATATGCTAAAGTAGATCAGAAAATAATTGTGAATACTGTTTATCTTTTTTATCAATCCCATCCCATTTCTTTCATTTTTTATCAGGCTTCTAGTTACCAGTAGTAAATGGGCCTGTATTTTCTTTACTCTGTCAGAACACAAGTCAGAGGTAGGAATAACCGAGTATGAAGTATATAAACTATGGTAAACGGGTAATTGATAAATGAACAGATCTCTCACATGAACAGATGATAAGATCTACATATAGAGCATCTTTTGTTTTTCAGTCACTTTCATAAATACACTTGGCACATATATAAGATTAAATATGATGGCACCACCAAAATAATATAGAAGAATATTTAATACATGGGGGAAATGTATCCAGTATTTTAAGTGAAAAATCAGATTATAAAAGATATGCAATGACTGACTTGATACCGAATTCTTAAAATCAATAAATAGAACAGACTAGAAGTAAATCCCCCAGAATGTTAATAGTGGTTATACCCTGATACAGAATTATGAATAATTTTAGTTTCTTGTACAGTTGTACAAATTTTCTGTAGTGTATGTGGATTACTTTTACTGTCAAATCACTTTTTAAAAATGTATCTTGTGATATTCCCTCTTTCCTGAATATATTTTGAAAAAGGCTAATATATGAGTTATTTAAAGTAAAAAACGATGCCTTGGCTCTATAAGTTAAATATAAGACTAAGGCTCAGTTTATAAATTGCATAAATAGATGTTGGAATCCCTCAAGACCCTCACATCTTCTGACTCTAAGTTTCTCCCAGAGGATAACATATACACAAAGGACTTCAGTTACCAACTAACTAAATAGATAGCTCACAAATTATATCATACAGCCCATATTCTTCCTCTGATCTTCAGACCTACATGTAACTGTCTACTGAGCATCTCTTGGAGATGACACGGTGATTTAAGCTCATTATCCTGCATCCATGCCCATGCCACCAAACTAGACCCTTTTCCATCTTTTCTCACCCGGAGGCTTCCAACACCCAATTCTGTTTGGTTTACTCCTTAATTATATTTACCATCCTTCTCTGAAGTATATTCAGCATCTCTTGCTTGCCAGAAAATAATAGTCTCATTTTCAACCATAATCCATTTATAACAACTTAAATATTGCATAGAACATACTTTAACTAAAAATTTAGTCATTGTTTATCTCAAAATCCAATCTAATGAGGCATCCTGTATTTTTACTTTTACCTCTAGCAACTTTATTATTAGCTATAATAATTTTATTCCAAAACTGAATAATCAGACTGGCTTTTACTGGGTTAAGTTTTTTCTTTACTATTCATTCGATTAGCTTAAACAACTCATATGACAATGACAGTATATACCTAGTTGATCCAAAATGTATAGTTCATTTTCCTGATAAATACATAATTTAAAAAGTAGAGATTGACTTTACAAATCTTGCAGACTTGTAAGTACACTGGTAAATTTCAAGTCTGCTTAGCCAATATCCTAGAATTTTGGGATCCTTCTTGAGATTTCACATTGTCTTAATTCAATCAGAAAAAAAGATTTTAAGCCCCAAACTTTGTTTGAATTTTACCCAAAATAAGCACATAGAGATTGTCCAGTTCCTTTGAATGGTGCTATACTAATCAGAAATGACATCTTCCCAAAATTTTGTTCAGGCATATCCTGTCCCAGGGGACTCTGGCTGTGTAACAAGGACAGGATGGGAACAGCTGCCTTAAGGGATTTCTTTTTTAGACAACGGAAAGGAAGGAGATTTCTCCCTGGTGGCTTGGCCACCTGTCATGTGGACCCTGTGGAAATTCTCCATTGTGATCTCATTTTTTTCCTTAAAGTTATTAAATAATTTGTACAAAATATTTAATTTGTTCAACCCTATGAAAGTTCTGTGTGTTAAGAAACCACTAGGAAATATAACCCAATTATAAAAATAAATAGAGACATTAATAGTAAACAGCATAGTTTTTAAAATTATAATCATCCTTCACTTTTATAGTTTCACAATTAATGCTTCTGCTTTTTATAACAGAATAATTATAATTAGTTGTGAAACTATAAAACCGAAAAAAGTATCTTCTGTTCCTTTTGGAAAATTTAAGTATATCCAGAATCATTTTAATTCACTTAAAACAAATGATATAACTAACTTCTGGTAATTTTTAAAATGATGGAGATTCTGAAGACTGATATGTAACTTAAACCAATAGTTTTATGCCTCCCTACTGAGCTCCTCCAGAACTAAAACAAGAAAAAAATACAATATGCCATCCAATTACCATCAGGCATGAGAGGGCATTTAATCCTCTTTGGGAAGTGATCTCACATTACCCTCCTTGAGGGTCCTCTCATCCTTGCCACATCATTTGGGAAGTAGAGTGCTGGAGAACTTTCTTAATGTGCACTTCTCATTAGAATTAGCCCATGAACAACATTTTAGAAAAAGTTCCCATCCCTTTATAACTTGCTTAGGAGGATGGATAGGTATTTAAAGCCATCAGTTTTACCTTCATCTATATCTAAGCATTGATGATCACTTGCAATTTGAGACTGTATTTTCCTTAAGCCTGGTTATACCGTTTTCATAAATTCACTGTAACACACGAGTTAGGTCACAAATTATGGACCATTTTAATTTGGCTTTTCTGCTGTTGTAGTCTCCTTGTGTCCTTTAAAGCAAATTGCAAATGGTTGTATCACATTGCAGCAGAAAGTCTTGAGTTACGAAGTTGAGTTTTGAAATGAGATTTGAAATGAGAACCATGAGAGGTAGACTTTAGATTTCAGTGCTATTAAGATGGTATCATCCTGGAGAAGGAAATGGCAACCCACTCCAGCACTCTTGCCTAGAGAATCCCATGGACAGAGGAGCCTGGCAGGCTACAGTCCATGGTGTCGCAACAGTCGGACATGACTGAGTGACTAAACCACCACCACCCCCACAAGATGGCATCATAGCCAGTGGTCCAGGAGTGCACAAATCCTCTCCTGCATTCCATCCATCTTCTTAAAGGGGTACCAACCAAAGAGAAGGACCCAAATAGAAAACAAATGACCACTTTGTTATTAGCGTGGAAAGCACCCAAATCCTCCTCTCTAGTGTGTCTCTTTCTGGTAAAACGTAGATTGGAGAATGAAGTCTGGGCCTAGATACCCAAATGAATTCCCCATCTCCTCCAGTCTGAATCTGCGATGTCAGGTTCGGCTTTAGAAGGTAGAATAGAAAATGAGAGGAACAGGTCCATCTCCTCCAAGCCAGCAGCCCCTACCTGAGTTCCTGTGACATGGGTGCAAAAAGAGCAGAAGATGGGTCTCATGCCTCCTGACCTTTTAGAAACCCTGCCAGTAACCATGGCCTAATAACAGTTCCTGGATGCTGACCAGTCACCTGAGCAGACAGGTCTTCTTTCCCGGGGGATATTGAGGCAATAAGTAGACAGTTGTACAGAAGCTAACACATGAAAGGGAAGGACCGGAAACATTTAGTTCCCCCACATGTCACATTTGTTTTCAATCTTCAAGTTCAGCATTTATTATTTTTGGTTTTGGTTGTAAGTAATGCCATCATTTCAAGTAGGAAATGTCAGTTGACATATTGATTTTACCAGTATTACCATCAAACATCTGCTTTAGTGACTAAACCCTGTTTTTCAATCATTTCAACCTAATAGAGGTATATTACCTTTTGCTTCTCTATACCTGTCAGTATTTTTCTTGTCCAAAAGGCTGGCATGTCTTCATCCAAGTCGGTGGTCCTAGAGAGATGTAGTGTGTGCTCAGTTGCTCAGTCCTGTCCAACTCTTTGCAGCCCTGTGAACTGTAACCTGCCAGGCTCCTCTGTCCATGGGATTTTTCAGGCAGACTACTAGAGTGGGTTGCCGTTTCCTCCTCCAGGGGATCTTCCTGACTCAGGGATCGATCCTGTGTCTCCTGCATTGCAAGTGGATTCTTTACCCACTGAGCCATCTGGGAAAAGACATTACTCGAGAATTTTTTTCACAGGATTGATTTGACCCTTGATGATCCTAACTGTAGTAGACATGACTTGTTGTGTACTTTTTTGTTTTCTTTTGAAAAAGTGGTTGGTTGTAGACATTAAATTTTATACCCTAAATTTGTGGATTATAGGAATTCTAACACTGTGAATTTAAACAGAACATTACCACAGTAAGAAAAGCATATGGGGGCTATATCTATACATGAATAGCTATAGATTTAAATGTGTAAAATTTAATTATGGCTGCTGTTTTTCCAAAATGAAGGAAAAAATTCTAGACAAAAATTAGATATTTTAAAAAATATCTCCTCCTTAATAGATGGGCCACTTTCAATTGATCTGAAATTATTTCTACAAAACCTCCTAAAATAAGTAGACTATGTATTTGGTGACATAATCTCTATTTCTATTTTATTCTAGTCACGTCTAGTACAGTATGCATATTCACATCAGGGCACTTGATTTCTGCATGCATGGACTCTATTAAATGCAATTAAATTTAGAGCCACACAGATTTATTTTACATATTAATACCTCCCTTGGCCTAAAATTTACTAAAATAAAAACTGCTGAGTTTATATTTTGATAAATACACTGGCTTAGTACTGTGAATGTTGTCCAAAAACCTAGGTGGCCTTTAATTATATAAGAACATGAGGGATCTCAACCTTCACTTTTAATGTTATGAAAATATTTAATATTTTAAAATCAGAGTCCACATCAAATAATTTTTCCTTATTCAACTCTTAATCTGAGTTTCCAATTCTGAAAAATCAAGAAATTCATTTAAAAATTATAGATAGCTGTAGATATAAGTATCAGTCTCAATACTCACATTGCATTTTTTTTCCTGCTTGCTTTTTAGTAAAAACCTACACTTAACAAGCTTTAATGAACACGATAATATGGTAGGATTTGGGCCATGTAATTTTCCCATTTAGACTTTTTTCATTCGTTTTTCTGTAATTTGATCATACGTCTTCCTGCTTTTCTCCCTTTTGAGGTTTAATGTCATTTTCATTTTTTACAACGTTGCTGAAAGTTTTCTTTTTTCCAGTCACTGATATGGAGGGGTTTATTTAATCTTGACTATAATTCTATTGACATATTAGTAGTTAGTTTGTCTGTAATAAGGCACTGGAGTTTTCTGTGTTTGAAAGAGATATTACCATTCATTAAAATATGCGTTGCTTTCCACATTTATAAATTTTGACGAATGGGGGCTAATGTCATCTTCTTATTATATTAAATAGTTTATTAAATATATGTAGGGCTTCCCTGGTGGTTGAGATGGTGAAGAATCTGCTTGCAATATGGGAGACCTGGATTTGATCCCTGGGTTGGGAAGATCCCTTGGAGAAAGGAATGGCTACCCACTCCAGTATTCTGGCCTGGAGAATTCCATGGACTGTATATGTATAGTCCATTGGGTTGTAAAGAGCTGGACATGACTGAGTGACTTTCACTTTAAATATATGTAGGTTTTTGTGTTTCGAAGTCTCTATTTTTAGTTTCCAAAATAAGAGTTAAGTTTCTGAATATTTTCATTCGTAAGAAATATTTTCTGCCTTTTTAAAAATCAGAAGCATAGTTGCCATAAAGTGATACTTCCCCTTTTCAGTGTACAGTTTCAGAGTTTTACTAATCCCATGCAGTCATCTTAACCATAACCTATATCAAGGTATTAGAACAGTTCTAACACTCCCCCAATTTTCTCGTGCCTGGTAGTCAGTCTATTCCCACCCCTAGCTACTGACAACCTTCAATCTGTTTTCTGTCCTTATTTATTATTTTGCCTTTTCCTGAGTGTCATATAAATGAAATCATTAGAGATTCTCGCTTCTTTCACTGAGCAACATGCAGTTGAGGTTCATCCATATGGTTGCATGTATGAATAGCTTATTCCTTTTTATTGCCCAGCAGTATTCCATTGTACAGACGTGCTTCCATTTGATTATTCATCTACCTTTGAAGGCTACTGAGTTGTTACCAGTTTGTGGTGATTATGAATAAAGCATGCTTGCATCTCATTTTTATATGAATACACATTTTTATTTATCTTGGATAAATAGCTAAATGTAGGTAATGAATCTTACAAGGTTAGGTTTTAATCAATAGAAAACTATTATTTTGTTTTCTCAGGAGGATGTGGCATTTTCCATTCCCACCAGCAATGTACAAGATTTCTAGTTATTTAACACTCTTTCCATACTAGTTATTGTCAGGATTTTTTAAAAAATCTCAACATTTTAGTAAATGTGTACATGGATCTAACTATGGTTTTAATTTGAATTTCCTAGTGATTAATGATGTTGACTATGTTTTCATAGTTGCCACCCATGTATCTTCCTTGATGACATGCCTGTTCAGATACTTTACCCTTTTTTTTTTTTTTTTTTTGACTTGCCAGGAGGCTTATGGAATCTCAGTTCCCCAACCAAGGATTGAATCTGGGCTATAGCAGTGAAAGTCTGGAATCCTAACTGCTCGGCCACCAAAACTCTATTTTACCCAGTTTTTAATTGGATTGTTTTCTTGTTACTGACTTTTGAGAGCTCTTTATATATTCTGGATAGGAGGTCATTTTTAGCTATGTATTTTGCAAACATATCCTCTCGGTCAACTTGTCTTTTCATTTTCCTAGTTAATTTCTGCATTTTTAACTATGTTTTTATTCTTCACTCTTAGTTTCTTAACCCTCATATTAACAAATTTACTTTGATTTCTAACAAAACTTGCAACTTTTGGAATTGGAAGAGGCTAGAAGAAAACAGACTCCAAATATGGCATAGTTACGTACAACATTTACTTGAATAATATAGCAATGAGGAGTTTTCTTGGCTGAAAATAGCATAAAATCCAACTTGAGTGCTTAGACAAATAAGACTGTTCTTCTTCATTACAAGAAGTTGAGAGTAGGCAGCTGATCACAGGGATTCAGGAGTCCCATGTGATCAGAGCTAATGTCTATACGTTTTGCTGTCCTTTCTCTGTCAGTTAAAGGTTGCTATCACAGCTGATAATATTCACTCAGACGAGAAACAGAGGGAGAAAAAAGGACAGTACTTGTACCAAGACAGCAACACTTTCACAGAAACCTCTCATCTACTTCCAGTTGAATTCTCACTGGACAGAACTGGGTCATGTGTCTAGTCGGTGCTGGGAGGAGAGGGTTGAAAAGAAGGCTTGGGTAAGGTGAGCCTACCTGTGTCTGTCTCACGCAGCAACTTTAAAATAACATCAGAATGCACAGGTCAATAAAACTGTCTGCAAGAGCAGAAGACAGCAATCAGAATCTAGTTTTGAACTCAAAAGCTTTTTCTATACTTGCTGGCCAAGCAGCTAAACGCTAAAGGCATCTTTCCAACTGAATCTTAGACATGCCTGTAATAGTAATAATAAAAATACGGCAGCTATTATAATAAAAGTGTAAGAATAAGATGTCATGGTTCATGAAGCCACAAAACTTTTTCTTCTTTGGCTAACTCTTGAAGATAGTGTTTTACACAGTAGAAAAGTAAGATTCAGAGATAGTATGTCCCTTAAAGTCACATAGAAAAGCGACTGAGGACAAGAAACTCATGATATAGAGTTGTCATCCCTTTCCTACATCTCTGTACCAATCAGAGTTTTCAAGATGAAGAACAATGATTCAGTGTAAAGTTTATATTGATACTGTCTACATAGTCTATGATAAATGAAAGCTCAGAGGCAAAAATCCTCTTGCGCTTGAATTTTAGCTATTTGTTTTAACTCTATCTAAATGGGAACTGTAAACTTGGTACACAAGAGAAGCTTTTGCTATATTTGCATTTGTTATTCTCTCAGTGACATTTTTTCTCTCCAGAAAAAGTAGACTATCTGCTTTTAAATATAAAGAAAAACTAAAATTTAAACTTTTTCACTTAAAATATTTTAAAATAGCCCCCCTATAGTAAACATTAATATTAGCTCAAAGTTTTAGAAGCAGCCAGTATTTTTTTTTTTCATATTTTGGCCCTTATGCCTAACATACTGAGTAGAATAGCCCACAAGTGAATATTAGCTGAATGAATTAATGAATGAATCTTTTTGGACCAACTCACTACACTTCCAATGCTTTTATTGAGTTGATCTGTATTTGTCGATTTTCAGTATCTTAGAATAGATTCTGGGCTCTCTTGGTGGCTCTGCCTGCAATGCGGGAAACTTGGGTTCAATCCCGGGTTAGGAAGATCCCCTGGAGGAGGGCATGGCAACCCACTCCAGTATTCTGGCCTGGAGAACCCCCGTGGACAGAGGAGCCTGGTGGGCTACAGTCCGTGGGGTTGCACAGAGTCAGACACGACCGAGCAACTCATCATGGCACAGCATAGCAGAATAGGTTCTAGATACACAAAATGCTTGTTGAACTTGTGGGATTTATTCAAGGTTAGGGAATTACTGATTAAAATGTAAAGTAAAACTCTGTAGAAAAGTTTTTATAAATTATTTGACTTTTCACTAGGAATTAAATGTATCATATCCAGTAGAATGTGCTTAGAAATAGTGTAGGTGAAGTTTGCCAAACGTTTGGGGACCCAAAAGATTCAGAGGACCATAAGCCCCATCCACTGTCCCTTGAAGAAGCCTGTACGACAGTTTTCTGTTTTCCCTTCAGAAGCTTTATCAGGGTGTCTGGAAAGTACTTTAGCTTTCCCTAACAACTTTCTTCAAAAATTTATACTTTTACAATTGTCCTTGAAAAGTAAGATAGGCAGGGATAGGCTTTGCCCCTTAGGAAATAAAAGGCTAAGAAACGTTCATAAGATGACACAACTAATGAAAAAATAATTAATGTCTCCAGGCTTTGACTTAGAACATGACCTTTATAGCTCAATTTTGAAAGCCAAGTAATCAGAATCTATTGTATTTTATAAGATGAAAGCTGACAATAATGCTCGATTTCACTTAGTATGTTATAACCAGAAAAGAGGATTAAAATGCTGTTTCACTTTCATTTGGAGTGATATATTTGTTTGTAAATTTACAACCACCACTTGTTTAGTGGTAGATACCATATAAAATCCAGAAACTTTTATTCTGAATATAAAAACTTGTGACAGCTGCACATCTGTTTCAACACATGCTGTCAAAACAGTAGTGGTCTGATGTTGTCTCAGTATAAGAAGACCTGATGTGGTTAAAAGAGGAAAGATGTGGGAGGCAGTTAGATATGAATTTCTGGACCAAACTGACCACTGACTAGCTGTGTGATTTGTGGGCATGTTGCCATCTCCACGGCTGTTTTCTTGTGTGCAGAATGCCTGAACCACAAGTTGTGAGAATGAAATGAACTCAGATATAAAAATGCTTAGCACTACACTTGGCCTATCCTTGATATTTGACTCCAAAGTTATTCATTGAACATTTACAAGACCCTTTACTCAGTGCTATACAAGTTATATTTTATAGCTCACTAATTATTACATATCGAAAGAAAATAGGTATCTCTATTTATTAGTTCAGGGTTTTCCAATCTCAGCTTCATTGGCGTCTTGGTAGATACTTCATTATTGGAGTGGGGCAGGCTACCCTGACCTTTGTGGGATGTTTAGCAGCATCCCAGGCCTCTGCATACTAAAGGCCAGCAACACCATCGCTCTCCCCATCTGTAACAGCCCAGGATGTTTCCAGACATTTCTCAGTGTCTTCTGGAGGTGGGGGCAAAATTGTCCCTAGTTGAGAACCACAGTCTTTTTTTAATTTTTTTTTTATTTTTTATTTTATTGTAGTGGTTTTTGTCATATATTGACATGAATCAGCCATGGACTTACATGTATTCCCCATCCCCCCTCCCACCTCCCTCTCCACCCAATTCCTCTGGGTCTTCCCAGTCTTTTTTTTTTTTTTGTATTTGTTGAGCCAGGTATTTACTTTATTTTTTTAAATTTTTTTTTCTGTTTTTAAAACCTTTTCCCTTTTTTTTTTTATTATTATTATTATTTTTTTCCAGTGGGTTTTGTCATACATTGATATGAATCAGCCATGGATTTACATGTATTCCCAATCCCTATCCCCCCTCCCACCTCCCTCTCCACCCGATTCCTCTGGGTCTTCCCAGTGCACCAGGCCGGAGCACTTGTCTCATGCATCCCACCTGGGCTGGTGATCTGTTTCACCATAGATATTATACATGCTGTTCTTTTGAAATATCCCACCCTCACATTCTCCCACAGAGTTCAAAAGTCTGTTCTGTATTTCTGTGTCTCTTTTTCTGTTTTGCATATAGGGTTATCGTTACCATCTTTCTAAATTCCATATATATGTGTTAGTATGCTGTAATGTTCTTTATCTTTCTGGCTTACTTCACTCTGTATAATGGGCTCCAGTTTCATCCATCTCATTAGGACTGGTTCAAATGAATTCTTTTTAATGGCTGAGTAATATTCCATGGTGTATATGTACCACAGCTTCCTTATCCATTCATCTGCTGATGGGCATCTAGGTTGCTTCCATGTCCTGGCTATTATAAACAGTGCTGCGATGAACATTGGGGTGCACGTGTCTCTTTCAGATCTGGTTTCCTCAGTGTGTATGCCCAGAAGTGGGATTGCTGGGTCATATGGCAGTTCTATTTCCAGTTTTTTAAGAAATCTCCACACTGTTCTCCATAGCGGCTGTACTAGTTTGCATTCCCACCAACAGTGTAAGAGGGTTCCCTTTTCTCCACACCCTCTCCAGCATTTATTGCTTGTAGACTTTTGGATAGCAGCCATCCTGACTGGCGTGTAATGGTACCTCATTGTGGTTTTGATTTGCATTTCTCTGATAATGAGTGATGTTGAGCATCTTTTCATGTGTTTGTTAGCCATCTGTATGTCTTCTTTGGAGAAATGTCTGTTTAGTTCTTTGGCCCATTTTTTGATTGGGTCATTTATTTTTCTGGAATTGAGCTGCAGGAGTTGCTTGTATATTTTTGAGATTAATCCTTTGTCTGTTTCTTCATTTGCTATTATTTTCTCCCAATCTGAGGGCTGTCTTTTCACCTTACTTATAGTTTCCTTTGTAGTGCAAAAGCTTTTAAGTTTCATTAGGTCCCATTTGTTTAGTTTTGCTTTTATTTCCAATATTCTGGGAGGTGGGTCATAGAGGATCTTGCTGTGATTTATGTCGGAGAGTGTTTTGCCTATGTTCTCCTCTAGGAGTTTTATAGTTTCTGGTCTTACATTTAGATCTTTAATCCATTTTGAGTTTATTTTTGTGTATGGTGTTAGAAAGTGTTCTAGTTTCATTCTTTTACAAGTGGTTGACCAGTTTTCCCAGCACCACTTGTTAAAGAGGTTGTCTTTTTTCCATTGTATATCCTTGCCTCCTTTGTCAAAGATAAGGTGTCCATAGGTTCGTGGATTTATCTCTGGGCTTTCTATTCTGTTCCATTGATCTATATTTCTGTCTTTGTGCCAGTACCATACTGTCTTGATGACTGTGGCTTTGTAGTAGAGTCTGAAGTCAGGCAGGTTGATTCCTCCAGTTCCATTCTTCTTTCTCAAGATTACTTTGGCTATTCGAGGTTTTTTGTATTTCCATACAAATTGTGAAATTCTTTGGTCTAGTTCTGTGAAAAATACCGTTGGTAGCTTGATAGGATTGCATTGAATCTATAGATTGCTTTGGGTAGAATAGCCATTTTGACAATATTGATTCTTCCAATCCATGAACACGGTATGTTTCTCCATCTGTTTGTGTCCTCTTTGATTTCTTTCATCAGTGTTTTATAGTTTTCTATGTATAGGTCTTTTGTTTCTTTAGGTAGATATACTCCTAAGTATTTTATTCTTTTTGTTGCAATGGTGAATGGTATTGTTTCCTTAATTTCTCTTTCTGTTTTTTCATTGTTAGTATATAGGAATGCAAGGGATTTCTGTGTGTTAATTTTATATCCTGCAACTTTACTATATTCATTGATTAGCTCTAGTAATTTTCTGGTAGAGTCTTTAGGGTTTTCTATGTAGAGGATCATGTCATCTGCAAACAGTGAGAGTTTACTTCTTCTTTTCCTATCTGGATTCCTTTTACTTCTTTTTCTGCTCTGATTGCTGTGGCCAGAACTTCCAACACTATGTTGAATAGTAGTGGTGAGAGTGGGCACCCTTGTCTTGTTCCTGATTTCAGGGGAAATGCCTTCAATTTTTCACCATTGAGGGTGATGCTTGCTGTGGGTTTGTCATATATAGCTTTTATTATGTTGAGGTATGTTCCTTCTATTCCTGCTTTTTGGAGAGTTTTAATCATAAATGAGTGTTGAATTTTGTCAAAGGCTTTCTCTGCATCTATTGAGATAATCATATGGTTTTTATCTTTCAATTTGTTAATGTGGTGTATTACATTGATTGATTTGCGGATATTAAAGAATCCTTGCATTCCTGGGATAAAGCCCACTTGGTCATGGTGTATGATTTTTTTAATATGTTGTTGGATTCTGTTTGCTAGAATTTTGTTAAGGATTTTTGCATCTATGTTCATCAGTGATATTGGCCTGTAGTTTTCTTTTTTGTGGCATCTTTGTCTGGTTTTGGAATTAGGGTGATGGTGGCCTCATAGAATGAGTTTGGAAGTTTACCTTCATCTGCAATTTTCTGGAAGAGTTTGAGTAAGATAGGTGTTAGCTCTTCTCTAAATTTTTGGTAGAATTCAGCTGTGAAGCCATCTGGTCCTGGGCTTTTGTTTGCTGGAAGATTTTTGATGACAGTTTCGATTTCCTTGCTTGTGATGGGTCTGTTAAGATCTTCTATTTCTTCCTGGTTCAGTTTTGGAAAGTTATACTTTTCTAAGAATTTGTCCATTTCATCCAAGTTGTCCATTTTATTGGCATAGAGCTGCTGTAGTAGTAGTCTCTTATGATCCTTTGTATTTCAGTGTTGTCTGTTGTGATCTCTCCATTTTCATTTCTAATTTTGTTAATTTGGTTTTTCTCTCTTTGTTTCTTAATGAGTCTTGCTAATGGTTTGTCAATTTTGTTTATTTTTTCAAAAAACCAGCTTTTAGCTTTGTTGATTTTTGCTATGGTCTCTTTAGTTTCTTTTGCATTTATTTCTGCCCTGATTTTTAAGATTTCTTTCCTTCTGCTAAACTCTGGGGTTCTTCATTTCTTCCTTCTCTAATTGCTTTAGGTGTAGAGTTAGGTTATTTATTTGGTTTTTTTCTTGTTTCTTGATGTAAGCCTGTAATGCTATGAACCTTCCCCTTAGCACTGCTTTTACAGTGTCCCATAGGTTTTGGTTTGTTGTGTTTTCATTTTCATTCATTTCTATACATATTTTGATTTCTTTTTTGATTTCTTCTATGATTTGTTGGTTATTCAGAAGCGTGTTATTTAGCCTCCATATGTTTGAAGTTTTAACAATTTTTTTCCTGTAATTGAGATCTAATCTTACTGCACTGTGGTCAGAAAAGATGACTGGAATGATTTCAATTTTTTTGAATTTTCCAAGACCAGATTTATGGCCCAGGATGTGATCTATTCTGGAGAATGTTCCGTGTGCACTTGAGAAAAAGGTGAAGTTGATTGTTTTGGGGTGAAATGTCCTATAGATATCAATTAGGTCTAGCTGGTCCATTGTGTCATTTAAGGTTTGTGTTTCCTTGTTAATTTTCTGTTTAGTTGATCTATCCATAGTTGTGAGTGGGGTATTAAAGTCTCCCACTATTATTGTGTTACTATTAATTTCCTCTTTCATACTCGTTAGCGTTTGCCGTACATATTGCGGTGCTCCTATGTTGGGTGCATATATATTTATAATTGTTATATCTTCTTCTTTGATTGATCCTTTGATCATTATGTAGTGTCCTTCTTTGTCTCTTTTCACATCCTTTATTTGAAAGTCTATTTTATCTGATATGAGTATTGCGACTCCTGCTTTCTTTTGGTCTCCGTTTGCATGAAATATTTTTTTCCAGCCCTTCACTTTTAGTCTGTATGTGTCTCTTGTTTTGAGGTGGGTCTCTTGTAGACAGCATATATAGGGGTCTTGTTTTTGTATCCATTCAGCCAATCTTTGTCTTTTGGTTGGGGCATTCAACCCATTTACATTTAAGGTAATTATTGATAGGTGTGGTCCCGTTGCCATTTACTTTGTTGTTTTGGGTTCACGTTTATACAACCTTTCTGCATTTCCTGTCTAGAGAAGATCCTTTAGCATTTGTTGAAGAGCTGGTTTGGTGGTGCTGAATTCTCTCAGCTTTTGCTTGTCTGTAAAGCTTTTGAATTCTCCTTCATATCTGAATGAGATCCTTGCTGGGTACAGTAATCTAGGTTGTAGGTTATTCTCTTTCATTACTTTCAGTATGTCCTGCCATTCCCTTCTGGCCTGGAGGGTTTCTATTGATAGATCAGCTGTTATCCTTATGGGAATCCCTTTGTGTGTTATTTGTTGTTTTTCCCTTGCTGCTTTTAATATTTGTTCTTTGTGTTTGATCTTTGTTAATTTGATTAATATGTGTCTTGGGGTGTTTCGCCTTGGGTTTATCCTGTTTGGGACTCTCTGGGTTTCTTGGATTTGGGTGGCTATTTCCTTCCCCATTTTAGGGAAGTTTTCAGCTATTATCTCCTCGAGTATTTTCTCATGGCCTTTCTTTTTGTCTTCTTCTTCTGGAACTCCTATGATTCGAATGTTGGGGCGTTTCACATTGTCCCAGAGGTCCCTGAGGTTGTCCTCATTTCTTTTGATCCTTTTTTCTTTTTTCCTCTCTGCTTCATTTATTTCCACCATTTTATCTTCTACCTCACTTATCCTATCTTCTGCCTCCGTTATTCTACTCTTGGTTCCCTCCAAAGTGTTTTTGATCTCATTCATTGCATTATTCATTTTTAATTGACTCTTTTTTATTTCTTCTAGGTCTTTATTAAACAGTTCTTGAATCTTTTCAATCTTTGTTTCCAGGCTATTTATCTGTAACTCCATTTTGTTTTCAAGATTTTGGATCATTTTTATTATCATTATTCTAAATTCTTTTTCAGGTAGATTCCCTATCTCCTCCTCTTTTGTTTGACTTGGTGGGCATTTTTCATGTTCCTTTACCTGTTGGGTATTTCTTTGCCTTTTCATCTTGTTTAGATTGCTGTATCTGGAGTGGGCTTTCTGTATTCTGGAGGTCTGTGGTTCCTTTTTATTGTGGAGGATTAACCCAGTGGGTGGGGTTAGACGATTGGCTTGTCAAGATTTCCTGGTTAGGGGAGCTTGCGTCAGTGTTCTGGTGCGTGGAACTTGATTTCTTCTCTTTGGAGAGCAATGGAGTGCCCAGTAATGAGTTTTGAGATGGGTCTATGTGTTAGGTGTGTCCTTGGGCAGCCTGTATGTTGATGTTCAGGGCTATGTTCCTGCGTTGCTGGAGAATTTGCGTGGTATGTCTTGCTCTAAAACTTATTGGCTCTTGGGTGGTGGTTGGTTTCAGTGTAGGTATGGAGGCTTTTGGACGGTCACTTATTACTTAAAGTTCCATGTAGTCAGGAGTTTTCTGGTGTTCTCAGGTTTTGGGCTTAAGTCTCCTGCCTCTGGATTTCAGTTTTCTTCTTCCTGTAGTCTCAGGACTCTCCAACTATACAGCCCTGATAAGAAAACTTCTAGGTTAATGGCTAAAAGATTCTCCCCCCGTTAGGGACACCCAGAGAGGTTCACAGAGTTACATGAAGAAGAGGAGAGGGAGGAGGGAGATAGAGATGAACAGGAGGAGAAAAAGGGGGACTCAAGAGGAGAGAGACAGATCTACGCAGCTGTCTGTTCCCAGAGTGTTCTCCGTAGCCCAGTCACCTACAAGGATTCACAGAATTGGATTGGGAAGAGAAGGGGAAAGGAGGAAATAGAGGTGTTCTGAGGTAGAAAACAGAGAGTCAAGATTGGGAGAGAATAATCTTCGGTTTAAAAATAGGGCTTCTCTTCTTTTTTTTTTTTGTAAGGTTATAGTGTATTGAAAATGAAAATTAAGGAGTAGTAGAGGAGTACTAGAGGACTTTAAAAGAAATAAGAGAAAAAGAAAAATAGAAAATAGAAGAGAAAAAGGAAAGAAAAAAAAGAAAAAAAAAGAAAGAAAAAGAAAAAAAAAAAAAAAAAAAATTTTTTTTTCCCCTAATTAAAAAATCGTAAAAGTCTGTGGAAATGAAAGTTAAGGAGTAATGGGGGAGTAATAGGGGATTTTAAAGGAAAATAAAAGAGAAGAAAGAAAAAAGAAAAAAAAGAAAAAAAGAAAAAAAATTAAAAAAATTAAAAAAAAAAGAGAAAAAAGTAAAATTATATCTAGGAGTTTCTCTGGAGCTGTTGCGGTCAGTGTGGGTTCGGCTCAGTTTCAGATAGCTCCTCGTTCCAGCTTACGCTTCTCGATATCTACAGGCCCCTCCGGTGTAGTCAGTGTTTCCTAGAGGGATTTTAATCTGTTGCACCAGTCCCTTCTGAAGCGGTTCCCTTTGTTTATTTGGCTTCTGTTTGCCGGTCTCTTCAGAGCCTCATTTCCGCCCTGACACAGGCGGGCGGAGGTGGACTCTTCTTATTCAGGTAGCTAGTTCCGTCGCTCTGCGGGGCAGGGAGGGGCTTGCGCTGCAGGGAGTGGCTGGCGCTATGGGGACGGGCTTGCGCTGCCGGGAGGGGCTGACGCTGCTTTCTCCGTCTGTGCTGCTCAGGCTCCCGGCTGTTCTATATGGAGCGCGCCCCGCGCTGCGCGAGGTTCCAGCCCTCGGGTGTTCCACAAAAGCGCGGAAGGAAAAGCTGCGCCTGTTCTCTGTGCCTTCCCCGTCAGAGCGGTCCAGGCAGCCAGGGGCTTGATGGGCGCACTATCCCCAGGTGTGGCGCGCCCCCTCCCTTCCGCGGACCCAGTCTCAGTTTCCGCTGGCGCCAGTCGGGTGCGCGCGCCTTCTGCCCTCCGCGTCCCCAGCCCCAGTCCCCGCCCGCGCCGGTCGGGTGCCTGCGCCCTGTGTCTCACTGCGACCTTCCCCTCCCCCTTGCCTCCTGCCTCAGGCGGGGCTGGGCCGGTCCGCAGCCTGCGAGCTCCTCTCTGGACCCTCTCGGTCTCTTTGTTCTGCGAATGGCCGGCAGTGTGTTCGGGCCGGTTAATTTACTCTCTCTCTTTTGGTCTCCCACAGTTCAAGTTGGCAACTCACAGAAGTTCCCTCCGATTGTCCTCAGGGCACTCGGGCCCGGACCCTACCCCCAAGCAATGCCGCCTAAGAGCTCCCGGGATGGATCTCCGTCCTTAGCTCTTTTGTCTCACTTTTTATCTTTTATATTTTGTCCTACCTCCTTTCGAAGACAATGGGCTGCTTTTCTGGGCGCCTGATGACCTCAGCTAGCGATCCGAAGTTGTCCTGCGAAGTTTGCTCTGCGTTCAGTTATTCTTTTGATGAATTTGTAGGAGAGAAAGTGGTCTCCCCGTCCTACTCCTCCTCCATCTTGGCTCCTCCCCCCCTTCCCAGTCTTAATAATTATGGAGAACCACAGTCTTTCATCAATTCTTCCTAAAAGTGTTCACAGCCTCCTAGTCCTAGAAGATTCTTCCTCAAAGTTCCCAGGGTCAAATACATTGGGAAACATTAAACAGTGATAATAGTAATTAATTTTTTATGCATTTACTATATCCTATGGACAGTTCGTATCTCATTGAATCTTTACAACAGAAGAACTACAAGTTAGTTGCTGCTTCAAGCACATTTTTCAAATTAAAAATTGAGCTGCAGAGAAATCAAGTAACTGATCAAGATCATACAATTAATAAGTGGCTCAGGGTTTGTTTCCTTCAGAGCCTGTGCAGTTATCTATACACACTACTTCTTGTATAGCCCGTTTTTAAATTCACAATTCATACTGGGGTGTTAAGGATAATTATTCTTAATTTGTATTTCTCTCAGACTCTTAGAAAATTATTTTTTGCTTTTGCGCTTCAATTTTCCTCCTTTTATTTTTTTATTGAAATATAATTAACATATATTAGTTTCAAATGTACAGCATAGCAATTCAATATTTGTCTACATTCTGAAATAATCACCACAGTTAGTCTAGTTAGCATCCATAACTGTGAATAGTTACAAATTTTTTTCTTTTTTTCCTTGTGAGGAGGACTTTTATGATCTGCTGTCTTAGCAACTTTCAAATATCCAATACATAGCTCCATGGGGTCGCAACAAGTCAGACATGACTAAGCAGGCATATGTACACAAGTACTGTTAACTGCAGTGACCTTGCTGTCCACTGTATTCCCAGGACTGATTTTGTAACTGAAGTTTGGACCTTTTTGCCCACACCATCCCCCTTCTTTGGCAACCACCGATCTGTTTTCTATATCTATGAGCTTGGTTTTATTTGTTTGCTTGTTTTTTTTTTTTTTTGGTTGTTTGTTTTTTTACATGCCACATATAAGTAAGATCATATGGTATTTATGTTTCTCTGTCTGACTGATTTTAGTTAGCATGATGCCTTCAGGATCCATCTGCTTTATAACATGATGCCTTCAGGATCCATCTACTTTATAACAAATTGCAAGATTTTATTCTTTGGCTATAGTATCCCGTTGCATGTTTATCCATTGATATCTGCCTAGTTTGTCTCTATACCTTGGCTCTCCTTAATAATGCTGCAATGAACATGGTGTGTGTGTATATCTTTTTGAGTCAGTGTTTTCATTTTCTCTGGGTGAATACTCAGAAATGGAATTACTGGATCATAATGCAGTTCTGTTTTTAATTTTTTGAGGAAATTCCGCAATATTTTCCATAGTGGTTACACTAATGGGACTTCCCTGGTGGCTCAGACAGTAAAGCATCTGCCTACAGTGAGGGAGACCCAGGTTCCATCCCCGGGAAGATCCTCTGGAGAAGCCAATGGCATCCCACTCCAGTGCTCTTGCCTGGAAAATCCCATGGACAGAGGCGCCTGGTAGGCTGCAGTCCATGGGATCGCAAAGGGTCGGACACAACTGAGCGACTTCACTTTCACTTTACACTATCTTACAGTTGCACCAACAGTGCAGGGCAGCTTTCTGTTCTCCACATCCTCTCCAACTCTTGCTATTTCTTGTCTTTTCCGTAATAGCCATTCTAACAGGTGTGAGATGATATCTCATCATGGTTTTGATTTGCATCCCCTGATGATTAGTGATGTGTTAGTGACGCTGAGCTTCCTTTCCTGTGCCTGTAGGCCATCTGTATGTCTTCTCTGGAAAACTGTCTATTCAGATCCCCTGCCCATTTTTAAATTAGATTGTTTTGTTTTTGCTGTTGAGTTGTGTGAGTTTGTATATTTTGAATATTATCCTCTTATCAGATATGTGATTTGCAGATATTTTCTCCCATTCAGTAAGTTGCTTTTTCATTTCGTTGATGGCTTCCCTTGCTGTGCAGAAGCTTTTTAATTTGATGTCGTCTCATTTGTTTATTTTTGCTTTTGTTACCTTTGCTTTTAGAGTCAGATCCAAAAAATTATCTCTAAGACCACTATCAAGCAGCTTACCACCTGTTTTCCTCTGTGAGTTTTATGGTTTTAGGTCTAACATTCAAGTGTCTAATCCACCTTGAATGAGTTTGTGCGTATGGTCCAAGATCAGTGTTTAGTTCCATCCTCTTGCCTGTGGCTGTTCAGTTCTCTCGGCAGTGTTTATCTGTAAGACCGCTCTTTCCCTATTGTGTACGCTTATTTCCATTATCATGAATTAATCGACCATTCACGCTCAGGTTTAATTCTGGGCTCTCCAGTCTGTTGCATTGATCTATGCCTGGTTTTGTGTCAACACCATACAGTTTTGGTCACTACAGCTTTGTAGTACAGTTGGAAAACAAGCCGGGTGATGCCTCCAGCTTTGTTCTCCTTTTTCAAGATTGCTTTGTCTATTCAAGGTCTTTTGTGGTTCCATATAAATTTTAGGATTATGTTCTATTTTTATGAAAAATGTCTTTGGAATTTTGATAAGAATTGCATTGAATCTGTAGATTGTGTTAAACTTAGATAAATGAGAGTCTTCCTGATGGAAGGGCATTCCAAACAGAACACACGGCCTGTGCAAAGGCCTGAACAACTCAGAGGGTGTGCTGTGTCTGGTTAATGCTCAGAGAGGAGGAAAGGAAGTAGGAAAACAAGACTAAAGAGAGGAGCCTGGGTTCTGCATTGTTTTGCTGGCTGGACTTTTGTAAGCATTTGACTTTGCAGCCTTTACTGTAAGGGCAGCAGCGAGCCAGGAGCACCGCAGCAGCATGGTCTGGTTGATGGTGATAACTAAAGTCCATAGTGCTCTGTTGGTGGAAAGACCCAATTGACATTAATGCAGTGCTTTGAGCAACAGATAGTGAGTCAGGATGGAGCAAAGGGGTCAAATTTGAGAGAGTTTTAACAAGTGAAACAGGCTAGAGAAAATCTTCTCTTAAATAGGCTGTAAGAGCAAATAAGCGGCATTTGTGGAAGGGCTATTTCTATGAAACAAAACGATGTACCGTCTCGGAGGTAGCATGGAAGCATGTATAGCAGCTATTTTTGATAATCTGAAGAATTTGAATGAACAGATCCCAGTTCCACAAAATGCTTTTCAGAAAACTGTGCTCTTCCCTGTTTAGACTTCCTACAGAAATTGGATAAACTGGTTATTTAGTGGAAGTACAAGATAAAAGGTAGATTCTAAGTAGTCCTTCTGCCTTTCTAGTCCAGACTACTTTGTCTTTCTCCTCCTTAAATATGCTACCTGGGGAAGATGAATCAGCACTCGTGGGGATTTTCAACCAAATGTATTTGAGAAATGAGCCAATAAAAAAATGTTGGGAAATTAGTCCCAGACACTCAATGAATGGTTATTGGATGGATGAATTGATCAACTTTTAAATTGACCTTAATAACTTTTAACTTAAGCATATAAAGTAAGATTAATAGAAAGGAAAAAAAATCTTCAATTTAAATTTTCCGATTTTATCTTTTATTGATGTAGCTTCCAGGTCACTCCTGAAATATGCTCCAGTATAATGCCAAATGGACTTTTACCTTTGTGCTTTGCTGTGTTGGGCTTAGTCGCTCAGTCATATCCAACACTTTACGACTCCATGGACTGTAGCCTGCCAGGCTCCTCTGTCCATGGGATTTGCCAGGCGATAATACTGGAGTGGGTTGCCATTTCCTTCTCCAGGGGATCTTCCTGACCCAGGGATTAAACTCGGGTCTCCTGCTTTGCAGGCAGATTCTTTACTGTCTGAACCACCATGGGAAGAGGGAGGTGCCACTTTGAGGACACTGAATCCAGGAAGAGACCTAAGCTGGGAGTAAGAGAAAGACAGGACTCTTACTTTAGCAACCTAAATGAGAGGCTTGATGTGGCATGCATGAACAGTTCCCACCATGGGAAGATTTATTATTTAAATCTTCAAAATGAGCGTATAACAAGCATATTTAATCATGTTATTTTTCAAAACATCTTCTTCAAACTATCCTTTAAAAGTCATCTTCTACAGTTCCGTTTATTTAAAATTAAGCAATATATTTTAGCGACTGATTTCCTAGCCCCATCCCTGGTAGTTTAGAGGAAAAACAGTATTTCTGTTATGTTTCAAAAATCTCTATAGTTGTGTCTAGAATCATACTTAGTAATAATATGTTCTTTCTAAGAGGTACCTGTTGGGGTTGGCGTTCTGAGAGTGTTATTTCAGATGAAAGGAACCATACTAAATAATTATTCTTATTTACTCATTTTTCAGATGGACAAAAAGAATCAAAGTGGTAAAGTGGTTCAACCAAGACCTCATAGTTCCCAAATTGTATTAAAAGGCTCAAACACAGGTCCATTAGTCAGCAAAACCTATGTGCTTACTATAACTGAGTCACTGTAGACTCAGATTTTACGCCTCCATTCTCTCCGTTTCACCTCAATGTTAACATGAACCTGTGGTTGATATGTTGTTCTGTATATCACTTCTGAGATTCTTTTACTTTACTTGTATTTGCTCCTGAATCTCTGTAGTTAAAAATTATGGATATGTATCAGTAACACATTCCAACATGCATACCTTCCAGTGTTCAAGGAAAAGATATTGTAATCTCAGTGTTGTGGAATATTAATTTTGAAAACTATTTTTAAAGTATCACCTAGATTCAGGAAATAACTATATACATCATTTTTATTACATATTTGAGAGATAGAACTGTAAATAATGATAAAAATTTTTACTAAAGGGTTTTTTTTAAATAAAACCAGATATAAAAGTTTTATTACTTGATAAACAAGGATGCCAAATTTAAAACTTCTGAATAAAAGTGATTGCCTTCTCTTTTCTACAGCAATTTCCTCCACCCCATCCAAAAAAAAAATAGGAGGAACTTTTGGATCAAATCATCAGGATAATTGATCCAGACCTATTTCACTTTGTGATAGGGAACTTGTGTTTTAACAATGAAAATTTATTGTCCTATCTGCAATGAAAGAATTGATATTCTTAATGTTCTTACGCATTCTTTTTTTATGTGCACATTTTAGGTGTATCAATACATGCATGAAACGATAACTGTTAATGGCTGTCCCGAATTCCGCGCCAGGGCCACAGCAAAGGTAAGACTTGAGCAGCTTTAGAAACAGACGTAACCCCAGTGATCTAGTAATTGATTGTGCGCGTGTGTGTTTCAGGTTTTCTCGTGTGTACACTGTAAGAGAATTTAGACATCAGTGGCAGCCCAGAGTCTAGAACCAGTACTACTTCCCAGGTAAAAATCCTAATGGAAAATTGAACGTTTCTGCTGCTTCTGTAGCTTAAGAAAGGAGAATGATTTCATTAAACTCACTAAATGTTCATTTGGCACAAGCAAATCTACTGGTTCATCGTAGGAAATACTTCTTGGTTTTCTGACACATTCTTCTGATCCAAAAGAACCTGTTCACTATTCAATGCATGGAAATTTATTTGCACAAGTCTAAAGGTTTGACTCAAGCTAGACATGGCAAGAACTCACCTGATACCCACTGGTGCAGGATTTTCCCATGTACTACTCAGCAGCGCAGCTGAACGAATACAATATTGACCTAAAGGGAAGGCTTGTCAGCTATTATGGTAGAGGCTACATTTGCTCTTGAAAAACTCCAATCCAGAGATTGCAGAGACCCTACGAATGAAAATGTTACAACAGTAGGATCGTGAGATTATATGGAAAATAGGCCATAGGAAATAACAGTTTTAACCTAAAATCACTAGTGCAGTTCTTATTTTATAAGTGCAGAAATGTTATAGTAGATACACATTTGCTTTTTAAAAGCTTTTCTGTTTCTAATAATATATAAGAAATAACTGTTGAAAATAATCAGAATTTTCCATTTAATTCTTTTGTGTTACATCACCTCTTACTTGGTTTCTCTCCTGACTTTTAAGTTTTCATTCTGTAACTGAACACTGTAGACTTGTGACTATTTTTTTTGTTTTTTTTTTACATTTTTTTTAACCCAGGCACAAAAAGGGTATTATTATCATTACATCATGCTTTGCTTGTACTGAAGTGAAACACACACAGAAAAATGATCCCTACATGGTTTAATTAAGGGGAAAGTGAATTATGTAGTATTTTACCATTCTCATTTCTTATTCATGTAGAACAGCAGGATAGCAGCATAATGTTGCAATAGCACAATATTTTCTGGTTGTTTCTGGGCTGTCTGCATTGCATCCATGTCAGCCATTAAAATCTATGCATGACAACAGGGTTTGCATGAGCAAATGCATGTAGCTAAAAATAAGCCATTATTTCCATTTCATTCACTATCTTTCACTAAATGCAGACAGTAACATAATGCTAAGTTGATGTGTTAATGCTGTGTGTGAAAAGGAACGTACAGTTGTTGGGAATCAGTATTTTCAGTGTTGAGTAAATCACTTTATAAAAGACATCTAACCAGCTGTGGTTAAGGCAGGTTACTGGAGGTGGAAAATAAGAAGCAGGCAATATTCTTTCTTTATTTCCATGGAAGGGAGGGGGTGAAAACTAATGGTGAGTTGTTTCTTTAACTTATTTTTTAAACTAATATATATGAATTTTAAAATAAACTTATGTCCATATTAAATTGCATTTTGTACATCTAGGTGTAAAACCATGGGCTTCTCATTTTACCTACATTGCTAGAGTAGTTGAAATATTAATTTTAAATATAGGGGGGAAAAACCTGTGCCAGATAAGAGGACCTCTCATAATAATATGGAATACTGATGTGAAATATTATAATCTGTTTGAATCTATTATTTTGTTTTAGCTTTTTTTTCTTTTAGGCATTTTCAATTTAGGGAAAAAGGAACTAAATTTGCTAAGCCAGTGGTTTCGCAATAGCAAAATTCTAGATGTATTCATCAGGGTACATGTATATGTATATATATGTATGCATATAGAAACATATATATGTGTGTATATATATATGTGTGTGTGTATATATACGTGGTGTATTGAGTAAATATTTATGAATATTTATCAGGTGTCGCTAGTGGTAAAGGACCTGGCCACCAATTCAGGAAATGTAAGGGATGCAGGTTCGATCCCTGGATCAGGAAGATCCTCTGGAGGAGGGCACAGCAATCCATTCCAGTATTCTTGCCTAGAGAACCCCATGTGTGACCCCATGTGTGACCATAGGGTCACAGAGTCAGACACAATTGAAGCTACTTCATGCATGCACAAACACCCGGTTAGACTGTGTAATACAAAAAAGTGGAAGCCACAATCTCAGCCCTTAAGGTGCTGGTGATCCACACGTAATATGCAATAATTATAGTTTATGTACTGTATGTAGGTATTATATGCACCAAAGCTATTTGGAATCCAAGGATAGGAGGAATTGCATCTAACCAAGGTCTCTGGGAAAGATTTTTATGAAAAAGGGAAAACTTTATCATAATGGGTAAGATGTAGAAAGGTGGAAATAGTTGGGCTGAGCTTTACCAGAGAAAGGAAATAAAGGACATCTAAATGAAGAAAGCCCCCTCCCTTTTGTATTCTTTCTTTCACAGGAGAATGCTATAAAATAGGAGGAGTTGCCTGGTCTGCGCACTGCAAATCGTGTGAATAGCCTTATTTCCCTCGTTTTATCACCAAATGATCATCTTTTCTTTCAGGCTACAGTTGCAGCTTTTGCAGCTAGTGAAGGCCATTCCCACCCTCGGGTAGTCGAACTGCCAAAGACAGATGAAGGCCTTGGTTTTAACGTGATGGGAGGAAAGGAGCAAAATTCTCCCATTTATATCTCTCGCATCATTCCTGGAGGGGTGGCTGAAAGACACGGAGGCCTCAAGAGAGGAGACCAGCTGCTGTCAGTGAATGGAGTGGTATGTTCATAATATAATCAGAGGTTTTTCACTCTAAGTACATCCTCCCCTCCCCCCACCGCTGTTATTGAATCAGTATCGAAATCCTAGAGCAAGTCTTTATTTTGTGTCCAAACAACTTCCTAAGCATTGATGGATATCAAACCTACAAAAGAGATAATTTTATAGCTTTGATGTCTCATTTTGTCTTGTTCAGGGATAATAAAGAGGACCTCCTGGGAAAATCATCCCAAGATATTATTCCAGCTAGTAGAATTTTCCCCACATAATACTCTAATTGAATTAATACTTAAAAGAACATAATTTCAAGTCACTTTTATTCAAAGTTTGTTGTTACTCAGTCGCTGAGTTGTGTCTGACTCTGCAACCCCATGGACTGCAGCACAGCAGACTCCCCTTTCCTTCATCAGAGATACGAATGAATTTGCTCAAATTCATGTCCATTGAGTTATTCAAAGTTACTGTAAGCAAATATACACATTTAAAAAACAAAGCTAGAACTTTTACCCTATTTTTCACTTTCATTATAGAGGAAGGATGGCTTTAATATGTATAATAATAACACACATGGAAAAGACTAATGCACAGGTAATTCTTTAAGCCAAGTAAACAGCTACAGCGAAATAAAAATATATTAGCCCCTTTCCCAAAAAAAAAAAGAGCGAGTATCCATTATATTTATCTTGGTTTTCACATGAAGTTAAAAGTATGAACATATATTTTTTTACAGTCTCATATTCTTTGGATGCCATTACCTCCACATGTAATAATGAGTTGTTAATGAGATGGTATCATGTGAAATGAATAATTCTTCCCTTATAACTTCTACTTAAATAAAAAATAATAACCCAAAAGCAAAAATTTCAGAAGTATGAATAGAAACATATCAAAACTTACCTTTCTTTTCACCTGGGATCTGTCTTCTAAGAACTTAAGGTTTAAAAAAATAAATTAGATTTGTGTTCTTTGTGGTCATAGTGATTTCTGCTAAGGACATAATATCCAAAATAAATGCATTTGAAAGGTGCTATTTTGTTTATAGCCATGAAATAAATTCTTCTGTATTTATATCTTGAATTTTTTTGGCCTGACTAGTAGTTTTATGGAACCCCAAATTATTCAACTCTGCTGATCTCTCATGTACATCAAAATCACCAATCCATGAATATTTTATATCACTTCAGCATTCCAATTCTAAAATTACCATTTCATTTACTTTTTTCTATGCAACAATGCTTTAAGATGAGCTTTTTATTGACCTTTAGATAACTAGCACTTTTTCAAAGCATGTTTCAACTGATAATTCCATAGTCAAGTTTTCTAGGGGAGGACTCTTAAAGCTAGGTCATGCAATTGTGTCACAAAGTAATCTGTGCCTCACTGTGTGAATTTGTGATTTCTCTGAATGTATTGAGTAGATCAAAGGAAGAGTATATATATTTTTAAAAGAACCAAAAATATATTCATAGTAAGTGTATTTATGTAAAGCCACAGGAAATTTATATTAAATCAATATTTAGTTGACTTTATTTAAGCTGTCTGTCAAAAGGGCAAAAGAACCTTCGTTTAACCCATACATTTGTAGGGAACAGAGCTGTTGGCATTTAATAATCACTTCGCCATTCCGTGCAATGATCTGAGACTTTATCTGGCAGACTGTGGGCAGAACTGAAGCAGTGGAATCAGACACGTCAGACTCTACCACTCAGTATCCATGGATTTAATAGATTGTTGTTGTTCAGTCACCCAGTCATGTCCAACTCTTTGAGACCCCATGGACTGCACCACGCCAGGCCTCCCTGGCCCTCACCATCTCCCAGAGTTTACCCAGGTTCATGTCCATTGCATCGGTGCTGCCATCCAGCCACCTCATTCTCTGACATCCTCTTCTCCTGCTTTCAATCTTTCCCAGCATCAGGGACTTTTCCAACGAGTTGGCTGTTTGCATCAGGTAACCAAAATACTGGAGCTTCATCTTCAGCGTCAGTCCTTCCAATGAATATTCAGGGTTGATTTACCTTAAGATTGACTGGTTTGATATCCTTGATATCCTTGGAACCCTCGGGAGTCATCCCAGTTTGAAATCGTCAATTCTATGGCACTCTGCCTTCTTTCCAGTCCAGCTCTCACAACCTTACATTACTCCTGGGAAGACCATAGCCTTGACTATACAGAGCACACTGTCTAAGTTTGTTGTAGCTTTCCTGCCGAGAAGCAGTTGTATTCTAACTTCATGGCTGCAGTCACCATCCGCAGTGATTTTAGAGCCCAAGAATTGGAAATCTGTCACTACTTCTACCTTTTCCCCTGCTATTTGCCATGATGTAATGGGGCCGGATGCCATGATCTTAAGTTTTGTTAACATTTAGTTTTAAGCCAGCTCTTTCCCTCTCCTCCTTCACCCTCATCAAGAGGCTCTTTAGTTCCTCTTCGCTTTGTGCCGTCAGAGTGCTGTGATCTGCATAGCTGAGGTTGCTGACGTTTCTCCTGCCCGTCTTGATTCCGGCTTGTGACTCATCCGGCCCAGCACTGCTCATGACGTGCCCAGTGTGTGCTGGTCGCTCAGTCGTGTCCAACTCTCCACAACCCCGGAGCCCGCCAGGCTCCTGTGTTCATGGAATCCTCCAGTCGAGAATAGTGGAGTGGATTGTCATTCCCTTCTCCAGGGGATATTCGCAACCCAGGGATTGAACCCAGGTGTCCCATACTGCAGACAGATTCTTTACCATCTGAGGCACCAGGGAAGCTCAATGTATAGGTTAAATAGGGTGACAGCAGGCAGCCCTCTCATACCCCTTTCTCGGTCCTGAGCCAGTTAGCTGTTCCATACAGAGCTCCAACTGTTGCTTCTTAACTCACATACAGGTTTCTCAGGAGATAGGTAAGGTGGTCTGGTATTCCCCTCTCGTTAAGAGCTTTCCGCAGTTTGTTATGATCCACAGTCAAAGGCTTCAGCATAGTCGATGAAACAGAGGTAGATGTTTTTCTGGAATTCCCTTGGTTTTTCTGTGATCCAACAAATGTTGGCAATTTGATCTCTGGTTTTTCTGCCATTTCGAAACCCAGCTTGGGCATCTGGAAGTTCTTGGTTCATGTAATGCTGAAGCCTAGCACACAAGATTCTAAGCATGACCTTACTAGCATGGGAGGTAAGTGTAATTGTCCGATGGTTAGAACATTCAAGTACTACCCTCCTTGGGAACTGGGATGAAGACTGACCTTTTCCAGTCAGTAGAAAAGGATTTATTTAATGGATTAATAAGCCCTAAACTGAATTTCCTAATCTGAATAAGGTGAGCAGGGACTAATTTTAAGAGGTTGAATGAAAATTAAAATGAGGCAAAATGTCTGTTGAGAACTATCCTGTGATAATTTGTTACACACAAATGAAGTGTGTAAGTGTGGTTAGTGAAGGAACTTGAAGAGAGTTAGCAGTCCCCCTATGATATTGCTAATGCTAGTTATGTAAGTTTTAAAGCAAAGTCTGTTGTCCATAAAAGCTTATTTTAGCAAACATTTATTAGCAAAAAGGCATTAATAGACTCATACAACCTCTTCTGTTAAGTTTGATAACATCCTAGTTCTTGGTCCATTCAGATGTTCCAAACATTACCTTGAAAAAAGGGTTTATTTGAGGCAGATGAAATAACATTCCAGAGCCAAGATTTTTGTTATAGTCAGCATCAGACAACCAGAAATTCTTTTAAACTGGCAGTTGGAAATAAGAAGCTTTAGTGATCAAACTTGCGCCGCTAATCCTTTGGTGCAAGCTGTGAGTCTCCTTAAGATTTTTGCAACCTGGTCATGCAAAGGTGGGAAATATCTCCAGTATCTTTAGTATTCCACTTACATTTAAAACCTTTAATTTTGTTGATTAACTTCCATTTATCATGCTAGTTCATAAGTCACTAATTTTGCCAGTAAGAATCCGTTTCTGACAAACTGTTGCTAATAAACAAAACATCCTTAAGATGGGTATAACAAAGGCTTTTGTAGTGCGACCAGCCTCTGGAGTCATACCTTTCTGATGTAATGTTTGCTGACCACCTAGACTGATTTAGGCTTCTCAATTTGTAATGTAAAATATTGCATATCTATAAAATCAAACTATGTATTGTAAACTACCTATTTTAAAGTACCTAAAGGTAAGTTATATACATTTTAACAGCACCTTGTATTTATCAGGTATTCATCAAAAGGTAGTTTTCATCCTGTAAATGAGAAATTTCATGACCTAGTGGGTTTCCAGTTGGCAGTCAAAGTAGTTAATCCAAGGCAATAACCCTGGGCTGCTAACACTGAATCCACACGTCTTCTCAATATAAATAATTCCAAGCAGATAGCAGTATTTAATGAAAAAAAAAAATTGTTCTGTAATGGAAGGACCACAAAAGAGAACATGTTAGCAAATGATCCAGTTTACACTTTAAAGTAAAGTACCATTTGGGAAAATTAATACGGAATATTTTCAGAACATACCATCCTAAACTGAGAACAAATTTTGTAAGAGTGATTTGAAGGGCTGAAGTCAAGTAGTACAAGTCTTCTGGGGAAAGTTTCCTACTGTCCTACTTAAAAAGTAAGGAAATTGTTGCATGGACTTTTAAACATCTGAAAAGATACCTGACAAGATGTCTTGATTATGTATGTTTACATGTATGCTCTACCTGCATTTAGAAGGGATATATCATGATTATCTGGGCTTCTCTGGTGGCTCAGATAGTAAAGGATCCTCCCGAAGTGCAGGAGACCTGGGTTTGATCTGGCCACCCACTCCACTGTTCTCACCTAGAGAATTCCATAGACAGAGGAACCTGGTAGGCTACAGCCCAAGGGGTTGCGAGAGTTGGACGTGATTGAACGACTACTTTTTTTTTAATCATGATATCTGGTAAAAAGTAAAATATGTTAATGAAGAATTACTAACATGGCACGTCATGGCATAGAAAGGGAAAAAAATCAATAAATAGAAATTTTCAAAAGATAGAGCAATAGAGCAAGTAATATTTTTTTCTTTCATTGTCTTAGAAATCAAAACAGGAGACTCATACCAGCTCAGCCATCATTGGTAGAGACTTTTTTTTCTGTCCCTGAGCTCCAGGAGAAATTTCCCCTGGGATTTTTACAAATGAGATATTGAATTACCTAATACAATTTTATAGAAAATGCCAAGGCCTTTTGCGCATGGCTACTTCTTAGGTCAACCCTCAATAAAAACTTAGAACTGAAATACTCAGTTAAAGCTTAAAGTTAACAGGAAGTCAAAATGTTACAGTTAGAATTTATAGCTTTCTAATGATCTCCTTTTCACTCTTTTATACCCAAATGTATCATCAGCAATATCAAGAAAGAACTAAAGGGCCGTATATAAAGGTTGCAGCCAGTGTGGAGCCAGCAGGAACAGTAAATACATTTAGTGATTGGGTCTGGATATATGAAAAGGAAAAAAAATGCCAATGGAATGGTACAATAAGCTAAATTTAATAAGAATCTATGTGAATTCCTGCCCATTTGCCAAACATTCTACCTATGTGCAGAATCAGGAAGTATGTTAGTAGCTCAGTTGTGTCCAATTCTTTCCCATGGACTGTAGCCCACTAGGCTTCTCTCTCCATGGAATTCTCCAGGCAAGAATGCTGGAGTGGGTAGCCATTTCCAGGGGCTCTTCCCAACCCAGGGACTGAACCCGGGTCTCCTGCCTTGCAGGCAGACTGTTTACAGTCTGAATCACCAGGGAATCAGGCAGGGAAAATCAAAATTAGGCAGAATCAGGAAGGAATGGCTAAATATCAAAACCTGAAGGAAAAAAAAAAAAAAAAACCCTGAAGAAAAAAAAATGTGTGGGGGGTTTCAATTGATTTCAAGAGAAATCTGAAGCAAGTTAAGGGGGGAAAATGTGATTATAGGGGCCATTAATACAAATATGTATAAACATGGAAGGAAGAAGAGATTGGTTCAGCTCTGAACATACTGTTCAGCTCACACCCCACTGCGCTCTCATCCTGATTCCAACTTTGCGAAGAACAAGAAGCTTGTCCCGAGTCAAGCAGTCTTGTACAGGAAGAATGCTTGTTTAGGACAGAGAAGAGACTCAGGGGAGCGATGACTGCCTTCACGTGTCCGCCACTGTGTGAGGCAGCAGATGGCAGAGCCAAGGCCAGTGGGGGAAAGCCACAGGGAAGGCAGATTTTAGGAAGGGCTTATTGTGAAAAAGACGGAATCACAAGTCACAATATGAAGTTTTTTTTTTTTTTTTTTTTTTTTTTTTTTTTTTTTTTTTTTTTTTTTTTTTAGTTGGAGGCTAATACTTCACAACATTTCAGTGGGTTACGTCATATATTGACATGAATCAGCCATGGAGTTACATGTATTCCCCATCCCGATCCCGCCTCCCACCTCCCTCTCCACCCGATTCCTCTGGGTCTTCCCAGTGCACCAGGCCCGAGCACTTGTCTCATGCATCCCACCTGGGCTGGTGATCTGTTTCACCATAGATAATATACATGCTGTTCTTTCAAAACATCCCACCCTCACCTTCTCCCACAGAGTTCAAAAGTCTGTTCTGTATTTCTGTGTCTCTTTTTCTGTTTTGCATATAGGGTTATCGTTACCATCTTTCTAAATTCCATATATATGTGTTAATATGCTGTAATGTTCTTTATCTTTCTGGCTTACTTCACTCTGTATAAGGGGCTCCAGTTTCATCCATCTCATTAGGACTGTTTCAAATGAATTCTTTTTAACGGCTGAGTAATATTCCATGGTGTACATGTACCACAGCTT